>NW_024100307.1:0-6647 GCF_016545835.1 Crotalus tigris
AAACGGCTCAATTTTTAAAAAATTAGAAAAAGCACCCTTTTTAAGCCTGAAATTTAACCCCGAATCCCATTCCGAGGTCCGTTTTCACATTTGGGTCAAAACAAATTTTCACCTCCTGAGCACAAAAATCCCTGACCCCGGCATCAGGAATTTCCTTCCCTGGACACCAAAATGGCTCAATTTTTAAAAACTAGAAAAAACACCATTTTTAAGCCTGAAATTTAACCCCGAATTCCATTCCGAGGTCCATTTTCACATTTGTGTCAAAAAAAATTTTCACCTCCTGAGCACAAAAATCGCTGACCCTGGCATCAGGAATTTCCTTCCCCGGACACCAAAACGGCTCAATTTTTAAAAACTAGAAAAAACACAATTTTTAAGCCTGAAATTTAACCCCAAATCCCATTCCGAGGTCCGTTTTCACATTTGGGTCAAAAAAAAATTTCACCTCCTGAGCACAAAAATCGCTGACCCCCGCATCAGGAATTTCCTTCCCCGGACACCAAAAAGGCTCAATTTTTGAAAACTAGAAAAACCACCATTTTTAAGCCTGAAATTTAACCCCGAATCCCATTCCGAGGTCCGTTTTTTCATTTGGGTCAATAAAAAAATTTTACCTCCTGAGCACGAAAATCCCTGACCCCGGCATCAGGAATTTCCTTCCCCGGACACATAAACGGATCAATTTTTAAAAACTAGAAAAAGCACCATTTTTAAGCCTGAAATTTAACCCCGAATCCCATTCCGAGGTCCGTGTTCACATTTGGGTCAAAAAAAATTTTCACCTCCTGAGCAGAAAAATCGTTGACCCGGCATCAGGAATTTCCTTCCCCGGACACCAAAAGGGCTCAATTTTTGAAAACTAGAAAAAGCAGCATTTTTAAGCATGAAATTTAACCCCGAATCCCATTCCGAGGTCCTTTTTCACATTTGGGTCACAAAAAAATTTCACCTCCTGAGCACAAAAATACCTGACCCCGGCATCAGGGATTTCTTTCCCTGGACACCAAAACGGCTCAATTTTTGAAAACTAGAAAAACCACCATTTTTAAGCCTGAAATTTAACCCCGAATCCCATTCCGAGGTCCGTTTTTACATTTGGGTCAAAAAAAAATTTCACCTCCTGAGCACGAAAATCCCTGACCCCGGCATCAGGAATTTCCTTCCCCGGACACCAAAATGGCTCAATTTTTGTAAACTACAAAAAGCACCATTTTTAAGCCTGAATTTTAACCCCGAATCCCATTCCGAGGTCCGTTTTCACATTTGGGTCAAAAAAAACTTTCACATCCTGAGCACGAAAAATCCTGACCCCGGCATCAGGAATTTCCTTCCCCAGTCACCAAAACAGCTCAATTTTTGAAAACTAGAAAAAGCACAATTTTTAAGCCTGAAATTTAACCCCAAATCCCATTCCGAGGTCCGTTTTCACATTTGGGTCAAAAAAAAATTTCACCTCCTGAGCACAAAAATCGCTGACCCCCGCATCAGGAATTTCCTTCCCCGGACACCAAAAAGGCTCAATTTTTGAAAACTAGAAAAACCACCATTTTTAAGCCTGAAATTTAACCCCGAATCCCATTCCGAGGCCCGTTTTTTCATTTGGGTCAAAAAAAAAATTTCACCTCCTGAGCACGAAAAATCCCTGACCCCGCATCAGAATTTCCTTCCCCCGTACACATAACGTCAATTTTTAAAACAGAAAAACACATTTTTAAGCCTGACTTTCCCGAAGCCCATTCCGAGGTCCATGTTCACATTTGGGTCAAAAAAAATTTTCACCTCCTGAGCACAAAAATCGTTGACCCCGGCATCAGGAATTTCCTTCCCCGGACACCAAAATGGCTCAATTTTTGTAAAATAGAAAAAACACCATTTTTAAGCCTGAATTTTAACCCCGAATCCCATTCCGAGATCCGTTTTCACATTTGGGTCAAAAAAAAATTTCACCTCCTGAGCACAAAAATCGCTGACCCCCGCATCAGGAATTTCCTTCCCCGGACACCAAAAAGGCTCAATTTTTGAAAACTAGAAAAACCACCATTTTTAAGCCTGAAATTTAACCCCGAATCCCATTCCGAGGCCCGTTTTTTCATTTGGGTCAAAAAAAAAATTTCACCTCCTGAGCACGAAAATCCCTGACCCCGGCATCAGGAATTTCCTTCCCCGGACACCAAAAAGGCTCAATTTTTGAAAACTAGAAAAAGCACAATTTTTAAGCCTGAAATTTAACCCCGAATCCCATTCCGAGGTCCTTTTTCACATTTGGGTCAAAAAAAATTTTCACCTCCTGAGCACAAAAATCGCTGACCCCGGCATCAGGAATTTCCTTCCCCGGACACCAAAACGGCTCAATTTTTAAAAACTAGAAAAAACACAATTTTTAAGCCTGAAATTTAACCCCAAATCCCATTCCGAGGTCCGTTTTCACAATTGGGTCAAAAAAAAATTTCACCTCCTGAGCACAAAAATCGCTGACCCCGGCATCAGGAATTTCCTTCCCCGGACACCAAAAAGGCTCAATTTTTGAAAACTAGAAAAACCACCATTTTTAAGCCTGAAATTTAACCCCGAATCCCATTCCGAGGTCCGTTTTTTCATTTGGGTCAATAAAAAAATTTTACCTCCTGAGCACGAAAATCCCTGACCCCGGCATCAGGAATTTCCTTCCCCGGACACATAAACGGATCAATTTTTAAAAACTAGAAAACGCACCATTTTAAGCCTGAATTTAACCGAATCCCATTACCGAGGTCCGTTTCCATTTGGGTCAAAAAAAATTTCACCTCCGAGCACAAAAATCGCTGGACCCCGGAATCAGGATTCTTCTCCGGACACCAAAAGGGCTCATTTTGAAAACTAGAAAAAGCACATTTTTATGCATGAAATTTAACCCCGAATCCAATCCGATGGTCCGTTTTCACATTTGGGTCCAAAAAAAATTTCACTCTGAGCACAAAGACTCGCTGACCCCCGGCATCCAGGAATTCCTTTTCCCCCAGTCACCAAAACAGACTCAATTTGAAAACTAGAAAAAGCACATTTTTCAAGCCTGAAATTTAACCCAAATCCCATCCGAGGTCCGTTTTTAAATTTGGGTCAAAAAAAATTTTTCATCTCCAGAGCACAAAAAACTGTGACCCCGGCATCAGGAATGTCCTTCCCCTGAAACAAAAACGGCTCAATTTTTGAAAACTAGAAAAAGAACAATTTTTAAGCATGAACTTAAACCCCGAATCCCATTCTGAGGTCCGTTTTTACATTTGGGTCAAAAAAAAAATTTCACCTCCAGAGCACAAAAATCCGTGACCCCGGCATCAGGGATTTCTTTCCTTGGATACCAAAACGGCTCAATTTTTTAAAACTAGAAAGAGCACCATTTTTAAGCATGAAATTTAACCCCAAATCCCATTCGAGGTCCATTTTCACATTTGGGTCAAAAAAAATTTTCACCTCCTGAGCACAAACATCGCGACCCCGCATCAGGAATTCCTTCCACGCACACCAAAACGGCTCAATTTTTAAAAACAGAAAAAAACACCAATTTTAAGCCTGAAATTTAACCCCAAATCCCATTCCGAGGTCCGTTTCACAATGGAGTCAAAAAAAATTTTTCACCTCCTGAGCACAAAAATCGCTGACCCTGGCATCAGGAATTTCCTTCCCCAGACACCAAAACGGCTCAAATTTTAAAAACTAGAAAAACCACCATTTTTAAGCCTGAAATTTAACCCCGAATCCCATTCCGAGGCCCGTTTTTTCATTTGGGTCAAAAAAAAAATTTCACCTCCTGAGCACGAAAATCCCTGACCCCGGCATCAGGCATTTCCTTCCCCGGACACATAAACGGATCAATTTTTAAAAACTAGAAAAAACACCATTTTTAAGCCTGAAATTTAACCCCGAATCCCATTCCGAGGTCCGTGTTCACATTTGGGTCGAAAAAAATTTTCACCTCCTGAGCACAAAAATCGTTGACCCGGCATCAGGAATTTCCTTCCCCGGACACCAAAAGGGCTCAATTTTTGAAAACTAGAAAAAGCAGCATTTTTAAGCATGAAATTTAACCCCGAATCCCATTCCGAGGTCCTTTTTCACATTTGGGTCAAAAAAAAATTTCACTTCCTGAGCACAAAAATCGCTGACCCCGGCATCAGGAATTTCCTTCCCCGGACACCAAAAAGGCTCAATTTTTGAAAACTTGAAAAAGCACAATTTTTAAGCATGAAATTTAACCCCGAATCCCATTCCGAGGTCCGTTTTTTCATTTCTGTCAAAAAAAATTTTCACCTCCTGAGCACAAAAATACCTGACCCCGGCATCAGGGATTTCCTTCCCTGGACACCAAAACGGCTCAATTTTTGAAAACTAGAAAAACCACCATTTTTAAGCCTGAAATTTAACCCCGAATCCCATTCCGAGGTCCGTTTTTTCATTTGGGTCAAAAAAAAATTTCACCTCCTGAGCACGAAAATCCCTGACCCCGGCATCAGGAATTTCCTTCCCCGGACACATAAACGGATCAATTTTTAAAAACTAGAAAAAACACCATTTTTAAGCCTGAAATTTAACCACGAATCCCATTCCGAGGTCCGTTTTCACATTTGGGTCAAAAAAAATTTTCACCTCCTGAGCACAAAAATCGTTGACCCCGGCA
This sequence comes from Crotalus tigris, assembly GCF_016545835.1. Taxonomy (NCBI): domain Eukaryota; kingdom Metazoa; phylum Chordata; class Lepidosauria; order Squamata; family Viperidae; genus Crotalus; species Crotalus tigris. Next base: position 4,658 of record NW_024100307.1, read on the forward strand.
TCAGGAATTTCCTTCCCTGGACACCAAAAGGGCTCAATTTTTGAAAACTAGAAAAAGCACCATTTTTAAGCATGAAATTTAACCCCGAATCCCATTCCGAGGTCCTTTTTCACATTTGGGTCAAAAAAATTTTTCACCTCCTGAGCACAAAAATCGCTGACCCCGGCATCAGGAATTTCCTTCCCCGGACACCAAAATGGCTCAATTTTTGTAAACTAGAAAAAGCACCATTTTTAAGCATGAAATTTAACCCCGAATCCCATTCCGAGGTCCGTTTTCACATTTGGGTCAAAAAAAAATTTCACCTCCTGAGCACAAAAATCCCTGACCCCGGCATCAGGAATTTCCTTCCCTGGACACCAAAACGGCTCAATTTTTGAAAACTAGAAAAAGCCCCATTTTTAAGCATGAAATTTAACCCCGAATCCGAGTCCGAGGTCCATTTTCACATTTGGGCGAAATAAAAATTTTCACCTCCTGAGCACAAAAATCGCTGACCCCGGCATCAGGAATTTCCTTCCCCAGTCACCAAAACAGCTCAATTTTTGAAAACTAGAAAAAGCACCATTTTTAAGCCTGAAATTTAACCCCGAATCCCATTCCGAGGTCCTTTTTCACATTTGGGTCAAAAAAAATTTTCACCTCCTGAGCACAAAAATCGCTGACCCCGGCATCAGGAATTCCTTCCCGACACCAAAAGGCCTCAATTTTTGTAAACAGAAAAAGCACATTTTTAAGCCTGAAATTTAACCCCGAATCCCATGACCGAGGTCCGTTTTCACATTTGGGCAAAAAAAATTTTCAACCTCTGAGCACAAAAATCGTGACCCCGGCATCAGGAATTTCCTTCCCCGGACACCAAAAAGGCTCAATTTTTGAAAACTAGAAAAACCACCATTTGTAAGCCTGAAATTTAACCCCGAATCCCATTCCGAGGTCCGTTTTCACATTTGGGTCACAAAAAAATTTCACTTCCTGAGCACAAAAATCGCTGACCCCGGCATCAGGAATTTCCTTCCCCGGACACCAAAATGGCTCAATTTTTGAAAACTAGAAAAAGCACAATTTTTAAGCATGAAATTTAACCCCGAATCCCATTCCGAGGTCCGTTTTTTCATTTCTGTCAAAAAAAATTTTCACCTCCTGAGCACAAAAATCCCTGACCCCGGCATCAGGGATTTCCTTCCCTGAACACCAAAATGGCTCAATTTTTAAAAACTAGAAAAAACACCATTTTTAAGCCTGAAATTTAACCCCGAATCCCATTCCGAGGTCCATTTTCACATTTGGGTCAAAAAAAATTTTCACCTCCTGAGCACAAAAATCGCTGACCCCGGCATCAGGAATTTCCTTCCCCGCACACCAAAACGGCTCAATTTTTAAAAACTAGAAAAAACACAATTTTTAAGCCTGAAATTTAACCCCAAATCCCATTCCGAGGTCCGTTTTCACAATTGGGTCAAAAAAAAATTTCACCTCCTGAGCACAAAAATCGCTGACCCCGGCATCAGGAATTTCCTTCCCCGGACACCAAAAAGGCTCAATTTTTGAAAACTAGAAAAACCACCATTTTTAAGCCTGAAATTTAACCCCGAATCCCATTCCGAGGTCCGTTTTTTCATTTGGGTCAAAAAAAAATTTCACCTCCTGAGCACGAAAATCCCTGACCCCGGCATCAGGAATTTCCTTCCCCGGACACATAAACGGATCAATTTTTTAAAACTAGAAAAAACACCATTTTTAAGCCTGAAATTTAACCCCGAATCCCATTCCGAGGTCCGTGTTCACATTTGGGTCAAAAAAAATTTTCACCTCCTGAGCAGAAAAATCGTTGACCCGGCATCAGGAATTTCCTTCCCCGGACACCAAAAGGGCTCAATTTTTGAAAACTAGAAAAAGCAGCATTTTTAAGCATGAAATTTAACCCCGAATCCCATTCCGAGGTCCTTTTTCTCATTTGGGTCACAAAAAAATTTCACTTCCTGAGCAC
>NW_024100308.1:0-22719 GCF_016545835.1 Crotalus tigris
CATTCCGAGGTCCGTTTTTTCATTTGGGTCAAAAAAAAAATTTCACCTCCTGAGCACGAAAATCCCTGACCCCGGCATCAGGAATTTCCTTCCCCGGACACATAAACGGATCAATTTTTTAAAACTAGAAAAAACACCATTTTTAAGCCTGAAATTTAACCCCGAATCCCATTCCGAGGTCCGTGTTCACATTTGGGTCAAAAAAAATTTTCACCTCCTGAGCACAAAAATCGTTGACCCGGCATCAGGAATTTCCTTCCCCGGACACCAAAAGGGCTCAATTTTTGAAAACTAGAAAAAGCAGCATTTTTAAGCATGAAATTTAACCCCGAATCCCATTCCGAGGTCCTTTTTCACATTTGGGTCACAAAAAAATTTCACTTCCTGAGCACAAAAATCGCTGACCCCGGCATCAGGAATTTCCTTCCCCGGACACCAAAAAGGCTCAATTTTTGAAAACTAGAAAAAGCACAATTTTTAAGCATGAAATTTAACCCCGAATCCCATTCCGAGGTCCGTTTTTTCATTTCTGTCAAAAAAAAATTTCACCTCCTGAGCACAAAAATACCTGACCCCGGCATCAGGGATTTCTTTCCCTGGACACCAAAACGGCTCAATTTTTGAAAACTAGAAAAACCACCATTTTTAAGCCTGAAATTTAACCCCGAATCCCATTCCGAGGTCCGTTTTTTCATTTGGGTCAAAAAAAATTTCACATCCTGAGCACGAAAATCCCTGACCCCGGCATCAGGAATTTCCTTCCCCGGACACATAAACGGATCAATTTTTAAAAACTAGAAAAAACACCATTTTTAAGCCTGAAATTTAACCCCGAATCCCATTCCGAGGTCCGTTTTCACATTTGGGTCAAAAAAAATTTTCACCTCCTGAGCACAAAAATCGTTGACCCCGGCATCAGGAATTTCCTTCCCTGGACACCAAAAGGGCTCAATATTTGAAAACTAGAAAAAGCACCATTTTTAAGCATGAAATTTAACCCCGAATCCCATTCCGAGGTCCTTTTTCACATTTGGGTCAAAAAAAATTTTCACCTCCTGAGCACAAAAATCTCTGACCCCGGCATCAGGATTTTCCTTCCCCGGACACCAAAATGGCTCAATTTTTGTAAACTAGAAAAAGCACCATTTTTAAGCCTGAATTTTAACCCCGAATCCCATTCCGAGGTCCGTTTTCACAATTTGGGTCAAAAAAACATTTTCACTCCTGAGCACATAAAAATCGCTGAACCCGGAATCAGGAATTTCCTTCCACCGGACACAAAAGGTCATTTTTGAAACTCTAGAAAAAGCCACCATTGGATGCATGAAAATTTAACACCCGAATCCCATTCCGAGGTCCGTTTTACATTTGGGTCAAAAAAAATTTCACCTCCCTGAGCACAAAAATGCTGACCCGGCAATCAGGAATTTCCTTCCCAGTCACCAAAAACAGCTCAATTTTTGAAAACTAGAAAAGACCATTTTTAAGCCGAATTTAACCCAAATCCCATCCGAGGTACCGTTTTCCACATTGGGTCAAAAAAATTTTACCTCCTGAGCACAAAAAACGTGACCCCGGCATCAGGAAATTTTCCTTCCCCGGACACCAAAAAGGTTCAATTTTTGAAAACTAGAAAAAGCACAATTTTTAAGCATGAAATTTAACCCCGAATCCCATTCCGAGGTCCGTTTTTTCATTTCTGTCAAAAAAAATTTTCACCTCCTGAGCACAAAAATCCCTGACCCCGGCATCAGGGATTTCCTTCCCTGAACACCAAAATGGCTCAATTTTTAAAAACTAGAAAAAACACCATTTTTAAGCCTGAAATTTAACCCCGAATCCCATTCCGAGGTCCATTTTCACATTTGGGTCAAAAAAAATTTTCACCTCCTGAGCACAAAAATCGCTGACCCCGGCATCAGATTTCCTTCCCCGGACACCAAAAAGGCTCAATTTTTGAAAACTAGAAAAACCACCATTTGTAAGCCTGAAATTTAACCCCGAATCCCATTCCGAGGTCCGTTTTCACATTTGGGTCAAAAAAAATTTCACCTCCTGAGCACAAAAATCGCTGACCCCGGCATCAGGAATTTCCTTCCCCGGACACCAAAATGGCTCAATTTTTAAAAACTAGAAAAAGCACAATTTTTAAGCATGAAATTTAACCCCGAATCCCATTCCGAGGTCCGTTTTTTCATTTCTGTCAAAAAAAAATTTCACCTCCTGAGCACAAAAATACCTGACCAAGGCATCAGGGATTTCCTTCCCTGGACACCAAAACGGCTCAATTTTTGAAAACTAGAAAAACCACCATTTTTAAGCCTGAAATTTAACCCCGAATCCCATTCCGAGGTCCGTTTTTTCATTTGGGTCAAAAAATTTCACCTCCTGAGCACAAAAATCGTTGACCCCGGCATCAGGAATTTCCTTCCCTGGACACCAAAAGGGCTCAATTTTTGAAAACTAGAAAAAGCACCATTTTTAAGCATGAAATTTAACCCCGAATCTCATTCCGAGGTCCGTTTTCACATTTGGGTCAAAAAAAATTTTCACCTCCTGAGCACAAAAATCGTTGACCCCGGCATCAGGAATTTCCTTCCCCGGACACCAAAATGGCTCAATTTTGTAAACTAGAAAAAGCACCCATTTTTAAGCCTGGAATTTTACCCGGAATCCCATTCCGAGGTCCGTTTTCACATTTGGGTCAAAAAAAAATTTCACATCCTGAGCACAAAAATCGCTGACCCCGGCATCAGGAATTTCCTTCCCCGGACACCAAAAAGGCTCAATTTTTGAAAACTAGAAAAACCACCATTTTTAAGCCTGAAATTTAACCCCGAATCCCATTCCGAGGTCCGTTTTTTCATTTGGGTCAAAAAAAAAATTTCACTTCCTGAGCACGAAAATCCCTGACCCCGGCATCAGGAATTTCCTTCCCAGTATACCAAAATGGCTCAATTTTTGAAAACTAGAAAAAGCACCATTTTTAAGCATGAAATTTAACCCCGAATCCCATTCCGAGGTCCGTTTTCACATTTGGGTCAAAAAAAAATTTCACATCCTGAGCACAAAAATCGCTGACCCCGGCATCAGGAATTTCCTTCCCCGGACACCAAAAAGGCTCAATTTTTGAAAACTAGAAAAACCACCATTTTTAAGCCTGAAATTTAACCCCGAATCCCATTCCGAGTACGTTGTTCACATTTGGTCAAAAAAAATTTCAATCCGAGCACCAAAAATCGTTGACCCGGCCATCAGGAATTTCATTCCGGACACCAAAATGGCTCAATTTTTGAAAACTAGAAAAAGCCCCATTTTTAAGCATGAAATTTAACCCCGAATCCGATTCCGAGGTCCATTTTCACATTTGGGCGAAATAAAAATTTTCACCTCCTGAGCACAAAAATCGCTGACCACGGCATCAGGAATTTCCTTCCCCAGACACCAAAATGGCTCAATTTTTAAAAACTAGAAAAAGCACAATTTTTAAGCATGAAATTTAACCCCGAATCCCATTCCGAGGTCCGTTTTTTCATGTCGGTCAAAAAAAAATTTTCACCTCCTGAGCACAAAAAATCCATGAACACGGCAATCAGGGATTTTCCTCCCTGGGGGGGGGGGGGTGAACCCCCCACCAAAACGGCTCAATTTTTAAAAATAGAAACTAAAACACATTTTTAAGCCTGAAATTAACCCGAATCCCATTCCGAGGCCATTTACACATTTGGCTCAAAAAAAAATTTTCACCTCCAGAGCACAAAAATCCCTGACCCCGGCATCAGGAATTCCTTCCTGAGACACCAAAACAGCTCAATTTTTAAAAACTACATAAAGCACCATTTTTAAGCATGAAATTTAACTCCGAATCCAATTCTGATGTTCGTTTTTACATTTGGGTCAAAAAAAAAATTTCACCTCCGGAGCACAAAAATCCCTGACCCAGGCATCAGGAATTTCCTTACCCGGACACCAAAAAGGCTCAATTTTGAAAAACTAGAAAAAGCACCATTTTTAAGCCTGAAATTTAACCCCGAATCCCATTCCGAGGTCCATTTTCACATTTGGGCCAAATAAAAATTTTCACCTCCTGAGCACAAAAATCTCTGACCTCGGCATCAGGAATTTCCTTCCCCAGACACCAAAATGGCTCAATTTTTAAAAACTAGAAAAAGCACCATTTTAAAGCATGAAATTTAACCCCGAATCCCATTCCAAGGTCCATTTTTATATTTGGGTCAAAAAAAGTTTTTCACCTCCTGAGCACAAAAATCCCTGACCCCGGCATCAGGAATTTCCTTCCCCGAACACCAAAATGGCTCAATTTTTGTAAACTAGAAAAAGCACCATTTTTAACCATGAAATTTAACCCCAAATCCCATTCCGAGGTCCGTTTTCACATTTGGGTCAAAAAAAAATTTCACCTCCTGAGCACAAAAATTGCTGACCCCGGCATCAGGAATTTCCTTCCCCGGACACATAAACGGATCAATTTTTAAAAACTAGAAAAACCACCATTTTTAAGCCTGAAATTTAACCCCGAATCCCATTCCGAGGTCCGTTTTCACATTTGGGTCAAAAAAAATTTTCACCTCCTGAGCACAAAAATCGCTGACCCCGGCATCAGGAATATCCTTCCCCGGACACCAAAAAGGCTCAATTTTTGAAAACTAGAAAAAGCACAATTTTTAAGCATGAAATTTAACCCCGAATCCCATTCCGAGGTCCGTTTTTTCATTTCTGTCAAAAAAAAATTTCACCTCCTGAGCACAAAAATCCCTGACCCCGGTCAGGGATTTCCTTCCCTGGACACCAAAACGGCTCAATTTTTAAAAACTAGAAAAAACACCATTTTTAAGCCTGAAATTTAACCCCGAATCCCATTCCGAGGTCCATTTTCACATTTGGGTCAAAAAAAATTTTCACCTCCTGAAAACAAAAATCGCTGACCCCGGCATCAGGAATTTCCTTCCCCGGACACCAAAACGGCTCAATTTTTGTAAACTAGAAAAAGCACCATTTTTAAGCCGAATTTAACCCCGAATCCATTCCGAGGTCCGTTTTCACATTTGCGGGTGAAAAAAAATTTTCACCTCCTGAGACACAAAAATGGTTGACCGGCATCAGGACTTTCCTTCCCCGGACACCAAAAAGGGCTCAATTTTTGAAACTAGAAAAAGCACCATTTTTAAGCATGAAATTTACCCGCAATCCCATTCGCGTCCGTTTCACATTTGGGTCAAAAAAAAATTTCACCTCCTGAGCACAAAAATCGCGCGAACCCCGGCATCAGGAATTTCCTCCACAGTCACCAAAACGGTCAATATGAAAACTAGAAAAAACACCATTTTTAAGCCTGAAATTTAACCCCGAATCCCATTCCGAGGTCCATTTTCACATTTGGGTCAAAAAAAATTTTCACCTCCTGAAAACAAAAATCGCTGACCCCGGCATCAGGAATTTCCTTCCCCGGACACCAAAACGGCTCAATTTTTGTAAACTAGAAAAAGCACCATTTTTAAGCCTGAATTTTAACCCCGAATCCCATTCCGAGGTCCGTTTTCACATTTGGGTGAAAAAAAATTTTCACCTCCTGAGCACAAAAATCGTTGACCCGGCATCAGGAATTTCCTTCCCCGGACACCAAAAGGGCTCAATTTTTGAAAACTAGAAAAAGCACCATTTTTAAGCATGAAATTTAACCCCGAATCCCATTCCGAGGTCCGTTTTCACATTTGGGTCAAAAAAAAATTTCACCTCCTGAGCACAAAAATCGCTGACCCCGGCATCAGGAATTTCCTTCCCCAGTCACCAAAACGGCTCAATATTTGAAAACTAGAAAAAGCACCATTTTTAAGCCTGAAATTTAACCCCAAATCCCATTCCGCGGTCCGTTTTCACATTTGGGTCAAAAAAATTTTTCACCTCCTGAGCACAAAAATCGCTGACCCCGGCATCAGGAATTTCCTTCCCCGGACACCAAAAAGGCTCAATTTTTGAAAACTTGAAAAAGCACAATTTTTAAGCATGAAATTTAACCCCGAATCCCATTCCGAGGTCCGTTTTTTCATTTCTGTCAAAAAAAATTTTCACCTCCTGAGCACAAAAATACCTGACCCCGGCATCAGGGATTTCCTTCCCTGGACACCAAAACGGCTCAATTTTTAAAAACTAGAAAAAACACCATTTTTAAGCCTGAAATTTAACCCCGAATCCCATTCCGAGGTCCATTTTCACATTTGGATCAAAAAAAATTTTCACCTCCTGAGCACAAAAATCGCTGACCCCGGCATCAGGAATTTCCTTCCCCGGACACCAAAATGGCTCAATTTTTGTAAACTAGAAAAAGCACCATTTTTAAGCCTGAATTTTAACCCTGAATCCCATTCCGAGGTCCGTTTTCACATTTGGGTCAAAAAAAATTTTCACCTCCTGAGCACAAAAATCGCTGACCCCGGCATCAGGAATTTCCTTCCCCGGACACCAAAAGGGCTCAATTTTTGAAAACTAGAAAAAGCACCATTTTTAAGCCTGAAATTTAACCCCGAATCCCATTCCAAGGTCCATTTTTATATTTGGGTCAAAAAAATTTTTCACCTCCTGAGCACAAAAATCCCTGACCCCGGCATCAGGAATTTCCTTCCCCGGACACCAAAACAGCTCAATTTTTGAAAACTAGAAAAAGCACCATTTTTAACCATGAAATTTAACCCCAAATCCCATTCCGAGGTCCGTTTTCACATTTGGGTCAAAAAAAAATTTCACCTCCTGAGCACAAAAATCGCTGACCCCGGCATCAGGAATATCCTTCCCCGGACACCAAAAGGGCTCAATTTTTGAAAACTAGAAAAAGCACCATTTTTAAGCATGAAATTTAACCCCGAATCCCATTCCTAGGTCCGTTTTCACATTTGGGTCAAAAAAAAATTTCACCTCCTGAGCACAAAAATCGCTGACCCCGGCATCAGGAATTTCCTTCCCCAGTCACCAAAACGGCTCAATATTTGAAAACTAGAAAAAGCACAATTTTTAAGCATGAAATTTAACCCCGAATCCCATTCCGAGGTCCGTTTTTTCATTTGGGTCAAAAAAAAATTTCACCTCCTGAGCATGAAAATCCCTGACCCCGGCATCAGGAATTTCCTTCCCCGGACACATAAACGGCTCAATTTTTAAAAACTAGAAAAAACACCATTTTTAAGCCTGAAATTTAACCCCAAATCCCATTCCGAGGTCCGTTTTCACATTTGGGTCAAAAAAAATTTTCACCTCTTGAGCACAAAAATCGCTGACCCCGGCATCAGGAATTTCCTTCCCCGGACACCAAAACGGCTCAATTTTTGAAACTAGAAAAAGCACCATTTTTAAGCCTGAAATTTAACCCCGAATCCCATTCCGACGTCCGTTTTCACATTTGGGTCAAAAAAAAAATTCACCTCCTGAGCACAAAAATCGCTGACCCCGGCATCAGGAATTTCCTTCCCCAGACACCAAAACGTCTCAATTTTTGAAAACTAGAAAAAGCACCATTTTTAAGCCTGAAATTTAACCCCAAATCCCATTCCGAGGTCCGTTTTCACATTTGGGTCAAAAAAAATTTTCACCTCCTGAGCACAAAAATCGCTGACCCCGGCATCAGGAATTTCCTTCCCCAGACACCAAAAAGGCTCAATTTTGAAAACTAGAAAAACCACCATTTTTAAGCCTGAAATTTAACCCCGAATCCCATTCCGAGGTCCATTTTTTCATTTGGGTCAAAAAAAAATTTCACCTCCTGAGCACGAAAATCCCTGACCCCGGCATCAGGAATTTCCTTCCCCGGACACCAAAATGGCTCAATTTTTGTAAACTACAAAAAGCACCATTTTTAAGCCTGAATTTTAACCCCGAATCCCATTCCGAGGTCCGTTTTCACATTTGTGTCAAAAAAAAATTTCACCTCCTGAGCACAAAAATCGCTGACCCCGGCATCAGGAATTTCCTTCCCCCGACACCAAAACGGCTCAATTTTTGAAAACTAGAAAAAGCACCATTTTTAAGCATGAAATTTAAACCCGAATCCCATTCCGAGGTCCGTTTTCACATTTGGGTCAAAAAAATTTTTCACCTCCTGAGCACAAAATTTGCTGACCCCGGCATCAGGAATTTCCTTCCCTGGACACCAAAACGGCTCAATTTTTGAAAACTAGAAAAAGCACCATTTTCATCAGAAATTTAACCCCGATCCCATTCCGAATGTCCGTTTTTCATTTGGGTCAAAAAATTTTTTCACAACCTCCTGAGCCCAAAAACCCCTGACCCCGGCATCAGGAATTTCCTTCCCTGGACACAAAAAACGGCTCAATTTCTGAAAAACCTAGAAAAAGCACACATTTTTAAGCATGTAATTTTAACCCTGAATCCCTTCCTCGGGGTGTTCCGTTCTTACATTTTGGGTCAAAAAAAAAATTTCACCTCCTGAGCACAAAAAACTCGCTGACCCCGGCATCAGGAATTTCCTCCCGACACCAAAACGGCTCATTTTTAAAAACTAGAAAAAGCACCATTTTGTTAAGCCTGAAATTTAACCCGAATCCCATTCCGACGTCCGTTTTCCCACATTTGGGTCAAAAAAAAAATTTCACCTCCTGAGCACGAAAAATTGCTGACCCTGGCATCAGGAATTTCCTTCCCCGGACACCAAAACGGCTCAATTTTTGAAAACTAGAAAAAGCACCATTTTTAAGCCTGAAATTTAACCCCGAATCCCATTCCGACGTCCGTTTTCACATTTGGGTCAAAAAAAAAATTCACCTGCTGAGCACAAAAATTGCTGACCCCGGCATCAGGAATTTCCTTCCCCGGACACCAAAAAGGCTCAATTTTTGAAAACTAGAAAAAGCACCATTTTTAAGCCTGAAATTTAACCCCGAATCCCATTCCGAGGTCCGTTTTCACATTTGGGTCAAAAAAAATTTTCACCTCCTGAACACAAAAATCCCTGACCCCGGCATCAGGAATTTCCGTCCCCGGACACCAAAACGGCTCAATTTTTAAAAACTAGAAAAAGCACCATTTTCAAGCATGAAATTTAACCCCGAATCCCATTCCGAGGTCCGTTTTTTACATTTGGGTCAAAAAAAATTTTCACCTCCTGAGCACAAAAACCCCTGACCCCGGATCAGGAATTTCCTTCCCTGGACCAAAAACCTCAATTTCTGAAAACTAGAAAAAGCACAATTTTTAAGCTTGAAATTTAACCCTGAATCCCATTCCGAGGTCCGTTTTTACATTTGGGTCAAAAAAAATTTTCACCTCCTGAGCACAAAAATCACTGACCCTGGCATCAGGAATTTCCTTCCCCGGACACCAAAACGGCTCAATTTTTGAAAACTAGAAAAAGCACCATTTTTAAGCCTGAAATTTAACCCCGAATCCCATTCCGACGTCCGTTTTCACATTTGGGTCAAAAAAAAAATTCACCTGCTGAGCACAAAAATTGCTGACCCCGGCATCAGGAATTTCCTTCCCCGGACACCAAAAAGGCTCAATTTTTGAAAACTAGAAAAAGCACCATTTTTAAGCCTGAAATTTAACCCCGAATCCCATTCCGAGGTCCGTTTTCACATTTGGGTCAAAAAAATTTTCACCTCCTGAGCACAAAAATCCCTGACCCCGGCATCAGGAATTTCCGTCCCCGGACACCAAAACGGCTCAATTTTTAAAAACTAGAAAAAGCACCATTTTTAAGCATGAAATTTAAACCCGAATCCCATTCCGAGGTCCGTTTTTACATTTGGGTCAAAAAAAATTTTCACCTCCTGAGCACAAAAATTGCTGACCCCAGCATCAGGAATTTCCTTCCCTGGACACCAAAACGGCTCAATTTTTGAAAACTAGAAAAAGCACCATTTTCAAGTATGAAATTTAACCCCGAATCCCATTCCGAGGTCCGTTTTTTCATTTGGGTCAAAAAAATTTTTCACCTCCTGAGCACAAAAACCCCTGACCCCGGGATCAGGAATTTCCTTCCCTGGACACAAAAACGGCTCAATTTCTGAAAACTAGAAAAGGCACAATTTTTAAGCATGAATTTAACCCTGAATCCCAATCCGAGGTCCGTTTTTACTTTGGGGTCAAAAAAAATTTCACCTCCTGAGGCACAAAAAATCACTGACCTCTGGCATCAGGAATTTCCTCCCCGGCACCAAAACGCTCAATTTTTGAAAACTAAAAAAGCACCCCATTTTTAAGCCTGAATTTAAAAACCCCGAATCCCATTCGTACGTACTTTTCCCACATTTGGGTCAAAAAAAAAATTCACCTCCTGAGCACAAAAATCGCTGACCCCGGCATCAGGAATTTCATTCCCCAGACACCAAAACGGCTCAATTTTTGAAAACTAGAAAAAGCACCATTTTTAAGCATGAAATTTAACCCCAAATCCCATTCCGAGGTCCGTTTTCACATTTGGGTCAAAAAAATTTCAGCTCCTGAGCACAAAAATCGCTCACCCCGGCATCAGGAATTTCCTTCCCCGGACACCAAAAAGGCTCAATTTTTGAAAACTAGAAAAAGCATCTTTTTTAAGCCTGAAATTTACCCCGAATCCCATTCCGAGGTCCGTTTTCACATTTGGGTCAAAAAAAATTTTCACCTCCTGAGCACAAAAACCCCTGACCCCGGCATCAGGAATTTCCTTCCCTGGACACAAAAACGGCTCAATTTCTGAAAACTAGAAAAAGCACAATTTTTAAGCATGAAATTTAACCCCGAATCCCATTCCGAGGTCCGTTTTTTCATTTCTGTCAAAAAAAATTTTCACCTCCTGAGCACAAAAATCGCTGACCCCGGCATCAGGAATTTCCTTCCCCGGACACCAAAAAGGCTCAATTTTTGAAAACTAGAAAAAGCACAATTTTTAAGCATGAAATTTAACCCCGAATCCTATTCCGAGGTCCGTTTTTTCATTTCTGTCAAAAAAAATTTTCACCTCCTGAGCACAAAAATCCCTGACCCCGGCATCAGGGATTTCCTTCCCTGGACACCAAAACGGCTCAATTTTTAAAAACTAGAAAAAACACCATTTTTAAGCCTGAAATTTAACCCCGAATCCCATTCCGAGGTCCATTTTCACATTTGGGTCAAAAAAATTTTTCACCTCCTGAGCACAAAAATCGCTGACCCCGGCATCAGGAATTTCCTTCCCCGTACACCAAAACGGCTCAATTTTTGTAAACTAGAAAAAGCACCATTTTTAAGCCTGAATTTTAAATCCGAATCCCATTCCGAGGTTCGTTTTCACATTTGGGTCAAAAAAAAATTTCACCTCCTGAGCACAAAAATCGCTGACCCCGGTATCAGGAATTTCCTTCCCCGGACACCAAAAAGGCTCAATTTTTGAAAACTAGAAAAAGCACCATTTTTAAGCCTGAAATTTAACCCCGAATCCCATTCCGAGGTCCATTTTCACATTTGGGCCAAATAAAAATTTTCACCTCCTGAGCACAAAAATCTCTGACCCCGGCATCAGGAATTTCCTTCCCCAGACACCAAAATGGCTCAATTTTTAAAAACTAGAAAAAGCACCATTTTAAAGCATGAAATTTAACCCCGAATCCCATTCCAAGGTCCATTTTTATATTTGGGTCAAAAAAAGTTTTTCACCTCCTGAGCACAAAAATCCCTGACCCCGGCATCAGGAATTTCCTTCCCCGGACACCAAAACAGCTCAATTTTTGAAAACTAGAAAAAGCACCATTTTTAACCATGAAATTTAACCCCAAATCCCATTCCGAGGTCCGTTTTCACATTTGGGTCAAAAAAAAATTTCACCTCCTGAGCACAAAAATCGCTGACCCCGGCATCAGGAATTTCCTTCCCCGGACACATAAACGGATCAATTTTTAAAAACTAGAAAAACCACCATTTTTAAGCCTGAAATTTAACCCCGAATCCCATTCCGAGGTCCGTTTTCACATTTGGGTCAAAAAAAATTTTCACCTCCTGAGCACAAAAATCGCTGACCCCGGCATCAGGAATTTCCTTCCCCGGACACCAAAAAGGCTCAATTTTTGAAAACTAGAAAAAGCACAATTTTTAAGCATGAAATTTAACCCCGAATCCTATTCCGAGGTCCGTTTTTTCATTTCTGTCAAAAAAAATTTTCACCTCCTGAGCACAAAAATCCCTGACCCCGGCATCAGGGATTTCCTTCCCTGGACACCAAAACGGCTCAATTTTTAAAAACTAGAAAAAACACCATTTTTAAGCCTGAAATTTAACCCCGAAACCCATTCCGAGGTCCATTTTCACATTTGGGTCAAAAAACAATTTTCACCTCCTGAGCACAAAAATCGCTGACCCCGGCATCAGGAATTTCCTTCCCCGGACACCAAAACGGCTCAATTTTTGTAAACTAGAAAAAGCACCATTTTTAAGCTGAATTTTAATCCGAATCCCATCCCGAGGTTCGTTTTCACTATTTGGGTCAAAAAAAATTTCCACCTCCCTGAGCACAAATCGTCTGACCGCCCGGTATCAGGAATTTCCTTCCCCGGACACCAAAAGGCTCAATTTTTGAACTAGAAAAAGCAACCATTTTTAAGCCTGATTACCCCGAATCCCTTCCGAGGTCCATTTTTTTCACATATGCGCCAAATAAAAATTTTCACCTCTGAGAACAAAAATTCATGACCCCGGCATCAGGAATTTCCTTGCCCTGACACTAAAACGGCTCAATTTTTGAAAACTAGAAAAAGCCCTATTTTTAAGCATGAAATTTAACCCAAATCCCATTCGGAGGTCCGTTTTCCACATGTTGGTCAAAAAATTTCACCTCCTGAGCACAAAAATCGCTGACCCCGGCATCAGGAATTTCCTTCCCCGGACACCTAAAAGGCTCAATTTTTTAAAACTAGAAAAAGCACCATTTTTAAGCCTGAAATTTAACCCCGAATCCCATTCCGAGGTCCGTTTTCACATTTGGGTCAAAAAAAATTTTCACCTCCTGAGCACAAAAATCCCTGACCCCGGCATCAGGAATTTCCGTCCCCGGACACCAAAACGGCTCAATTTTTAAAAACTAGAAAAAGCACCATTTTTAAGCATGAAATTTAAACCCGAATCCCATTCCGAGGTCCGTTTTTACATTTGGGTGAAAAAAATTTTTCACCTCCTGAGCACAAAAACCCCTGACCCCGGGATCAGGAATTTCCTTCCCTGGACACAAAAACGGCTCAATTTCTGAAAACTAGAAAAAGCACAATTTTTAAGCTTGAAATTTAACCCTGAATCCCATTCCGAGGTCCGTTTTTACATTTGGGTCAAAAAAAATTTTCACCTCCTGAGCACAAAAATCACTGACCCTGGCATCAGGAATTTCCTTCCCCGGACACCAAAACGGCTCAATTTTTAAAAACTAGAAAAAACACCATTTTTAACCTTGAAATTTAACCCCGAATCCCATTCCGAGGTCCGTTTTCACATTTGGGTCAAAAAAAAATTTCACCTCCTGAGCACAAAAATCCCTGACCCCGGCATCAGGAATTTCCTTCCCCAGACACCAAAACGGCTCAATTTTTAAAAACTAGAAAAAGCACCATTTTTAAGCATGAAATTTAACCCCGAATCCCATTCCGAGGTCCATTTTTACAGTTGGTTCAAAAAAAATTTTCACCTCCTGAACACAAAAATCCCTGACCCCGGCCTCAGGAATTTCCTTCCCCGGACACCAAAACAGCTCAATTTTTAAGAACTAGAAAAAGTACCATTTTTAAGCATGAAATTTAACCCCGAATCCCATTCCGAGGTCCATTTTTACAGGTGGGTCAAAAAAAATTTTCACCTCCTGAACACAAAAATCCCTGACCCCGGCCTCAGGAATTTCCTTCCCCGGACACCAAAACGGCTCAATTTTTAAAAACTAGAAAAAGCACCATTTTTAAGCATGAAATTTAAACCCGAATCCCATTCCGAGGTCCGTTTTTACATTTGGGTCAAAAAAAATTTTCACCTCCTGAGCACAAAAATTGCTGACCCCAGCATCAGGAATTTCCTTCCCTGGACACCAAAACGGCTCAATTTTTGAAAACTAGGAAAAGCACCATTTTCAAGCATGAAATTTAACCCCGAATCCCATTACACGAGGTCCGTTTTTACATTTGGGTCAAAAAAAATTTTCACCTCCTGAGCACAAAAATCACTGACCCTGCATCAGGAATTTTCCTTCCCCGGACACCAAAACGCTCAATTTTTTGAAACTAAGAAAAACAGACCATTTTTAAGCACTGAAATTTAAACCCCGATCCATTCCGACTCCGTTTTTTCCCACATTTGGTCAAAAAAAAAATTCCCTCCTGAGCACAAAATCGCTGACCCCGGCATCAGGAATCCTTCCCCCGGACACCAAAGGGCTCAATTTTTTGAAAACTAGAAAAGCAAACACCATTTTTAAGCATGAATTTAACCCCAAATCCATTCCGAGTGTCCGTTTTCACATTTGGGTCAAAAAATTTCACCTCCTGAGCACAAAATCGCTCACAGCCCAGCATCAGGAATTTCCTTCCCCGGACACACAAAACGGCTCAATTTTTAAAAACTAGAAAAAACACCATTTTTAAGCATGAAATTTAACCCCGAATCCCATTCCGAGGTCCGTTTTCACATTTGGGTCAAAAAAAATTTTCACCTCCTGAGCACAAAAAACCCTGACCCCGGCATCAGGAATTTCCTTCCCTGGACACAAAAACGGCTCAATTTCTGAAAACTAGAAAAAGCACCATTTTTAAGCATGAAATTTAACCCTGAATCCCATTCCGAGGTCCGTTTTTACATTTGGGTCAAAAAAAAAATTTTCACCTCCTGAGCACAAAAATCCCTGACCCTGGCATCAGGAATTTCCTTCCCCGGACACCAAAACGGCTCAAATTTTAAAAACTAGAAAAACCACCATTTTTAAGCCTGAAATTTAACCCCGAATCCCATTCCGAGGTCTGTTTTTTCATTTGGGTCAAAAAAAAATTTCACCTCCTGAGCACGAAAATCCCTGACCCCGGCACCAGGAATTTCCTTCCCCGGACACCAAAATGGCTCAATTTTTGTAAACTACAAAAAGCACCATTTTTAAGCCTGAATTTTAACCCCGAATCCCATTCCGAGGTCCGTTTTCCAATTTGGGTCAAAAAAAAATTTGACCTCCTGAGCACAAAAATCCCTGACCCCGGCATCAGGAATTTCATTCCCCAGACACCAAAACGGCTCAATTTTTGAAAACTAGAAAAAGCACCATTTTTAAGCATGAAATTTAACCCCAAATCCCATTCCGAGGTCCGTTTTCACATTTGGGTCAAAAAAATTTCACCTCCTGAGCACAAAAATCGCTCACCCCGGGATCAGGAATTTACTTCCCCGGACACCAAAAAGGCTCAATTTTTGAAAACTAGAAAAAGCACCATTTTTAAGCCTGAAATTTAACCCCGAATCCCATTCCGAGGTCCGTTTTCACATTTGGGTCAAAAAAAATTTTCACCTCCTGAACACAAAAACCCCTGACCCCGGCATCAGGAATTTCCTTCCCCGGACACCAAAACGGCTCAATTTTTGAAAACTAGAAAAAGCACCATTTTTAAGCCTGAAATTTAACCCCGAATCCCATTCCGACGTCCGTTTTCACATTTGGGTCAAAAAAAAAAAATTCACCTCCTGAGCACAAAAATTGCTGACCCCGGCATCAGGAATTTCCTTCCCCGGACACCAAAAGGGCTCAATTTTTGAAAACTAGAAAAAGCACCAGTTTTAAGCATGAAATTTAACCCTGAATCCCATTCCGAGGTCCGTTTTCCAATTTGGGTCAAAAAATTTCACCTCCTGAGCACAAAAATCGCTCACCCCGGCATCAGGAATTTCCTTCCCCGGACACCAAAAAGGCTCAATTTTTGAAAACTAGAAAAAGCACCTTTTTAAAGCCTGAAATTTAAACCCGAATCCCATTCCGAGGTCCGTTTTCACATTTGGATCAAAAAAAATTTTCACCTCCTGAGCACAAAAACCCCTGACCCCGGCATCAGGAATTTCCTTCCCTGGACACAAAAACGGCTCAATTTCTGAAAACAAGAAAAAGCACCATTTTTAAGCATGAAATTTAACCCTGAATCCCATTCCGAGGTCCGTTTTTACATTTGGGTCAAAAAAAATTTTTTCACCTCCTGAGCACAAAAATCCCTGACCCTGGCATCAGGAATTTCCTTCCCCGGACACCAAAACGGCTCAAATTTTAAAAACTAGAAAAACCACCATTTTTAAGCCTGAAATTTAACCCTGAATCCCATTCCGAGGTCCGTTTTTTCATTTGGGTCAAAAAAAAATTTCACCTCCTGAGCACGAAAATCCCTGACCCCGGCATCAGGAATTTCCTTCCCTGGACACCAAAATGGCTCAATTTTTGTAAACTACAAAAAGCACCATTTTTAAGCCTGAATTTTAACCCCGAATCCCATTCCGAGGTCCGTTTTCACATTTGGGTCAAAAAAAATTTTCACCTCCTGAACACAAAAACCCCTGACCCCGGCATCAGGAATTTCCTTCCCCGGACACCAAAACGGCTCAATTTTTGAAAACTAGAAAAAGCACCATTTTTAAGCCTGAAATTTAACCCCGAATCCCATTCCGACGTCCGTTTTCACATTTGGGTCAAAAAAAAAAATTCACCTCCTGAGCACAAAAATTGCTGACCCCGGCATCAGGAATTTCCTTCCCCGGACACCAAAAGGGCTCAATTTTCGAAAACTAGAAAAAGCACCAGTTTTAAGCATGAAATTTAACCCCGAATCCCATTCCGAGGTCCGTTTTCCAATTTGGGTCAAAAAAAAATTTGACCTCCTGAGCACAAAAATCGCTGACACCGGCATCAGGAATTTCATTCCCCAGACACCAAAACGGCTCAATTTTTGAAAACTAGAAAAAGCACCATTTTTAAACATGAAATTTAACCCCAAATCCCATTCCGAGGTCCGTTTTCACATTTGGGTCAAAAAAATTTCACCTCCTGAGATCACAAAAAATCCATGACCCCGGCATCAGGAATTGCCTTCCCTGTATACCAAAACGGCTCAATTTTTGAAAACTAGAAGAAGCACCATTTTTAAGCATGAAATTTAACCCCGAATCCCATTCTGAGGTCCGTTTTTACCTTTGGGTCAAAAAAAATTTTCACATCCGGAGCACAAAAATCCGTGACCCCGGCATCAGGAATATCCTTCCCTGGATACCAAAACGGCTCAATTTTTGAAAACTAGAAGAAGCACCATTTTTAAGCATGAAATTTAACCCTGAATCCCAATCCGAGGTCAGTTTTTACATCTGGGTCAAAAAAATTTTTTCACCTCCTGAGCACAAAAATCCCTGACCCCGGCATCAGGAATTTCCTTCCCCAGACACCAAAAGGGCTCAATTTTTAAAAACTAGACAAATCACCATTTTTAAGCCTGAAATTTAACCCCGAATCCCATTCCGAGGTCCGTTTTTTCATTTGGGTCAAAAAAAAATTTCACCTCCTGAGCACGAAAATCGCTGACCCCGGCATCAGGAATTTCCTTCCCCGGACACCAAAACGGCTCAATTTTTGAAAACTAGAAAAAGCACCATTTTTAAGCATGAAATTTAACCCCGAATCACATTCCGAGGTCCGTTTTTACATTTGGGTCAAAAAAAAAAAATTTCACCTCTGAGCAACAAAACGCTGACCCCGGCTATCAGGAAATTCCTTCCCCCGACACCAAGGTCAAATTTGAAAACTAGAAAAAGCACCAGTTGTTAAGCCTGAAATTTACACAGAATCCCATTCGAGGTCGTTTTCACATTTGGCGTCAAAAAAATTTGACCTCTATGAGCACAAAAAACCCTGGACCCGGAATCAGGGAATTCCTTCCGGGACACAAAAACGGACTCAATTTCTGAAAACAAGAAAGCACCATTTTTAAGCATGGAAATTTTAAACCATGAATACCATTCCGAGTGTCACCGTTTTTACATTTGGGTCAAAAAAATTTTTATCACTTCCTGCAGCACACAAAATCCCGACCCCTGGCATCAGGAATTTCCTTCCCCAGACACCAAAACGGCTCAAATTTTAAAAACTAGAAAAACCACCATTTTTAAGCCTGAAATTTAACCCCGAATCCCATTGCGAGGTCCGTTTTTTCATTTGGGTCAAAAAAAAATTTCACCTCCTGAGCACGAAAATCCCTGACCCCGGCATCAGGAATTTCCTTCCCCGGACACCAAAATGGCTCAATTTTTGTAAACTACAAAAAGCACCTTTTTAAGCCTGAATTTTAACCCCGAATCCCATTCCGAGGTCCGTTTTCACATTTGGGTCAAAAAAAATTTTCACCTCCTGAGCACAAAAACCCCTGACCCCGGCATCAGGAATTTCCTTCCCCCGACACCAAAAAGGCTCAATTTTTGAAAACTAGAAAAAGCACCAGTTTTAAGCATGAAATTTAACCCCGAATCCCATTCCGAGGTCCGTTTTCCAATTTGGGTCAAAAAAAAATTTGACCTCCTGAGCACAAAAATCGCTGACACCGGCATCAGGAATTTCATTCCCCAGACACCAAAACGGCTCAATTTTTGAAAACTAGAAAAAGCACCATTTTTAAGCATGAAATTTAACCCCAAATGCCATTCCGAGGTCCGTTTTCACATTTGGGTCAAAAAAATTTCACCTCCTGAGCACAAAAATCTCTCACCCCGGGATCAGGAATTTCCTTCCCCGGACACCAAAAAGGCTCAATTTTTGAAAACTAGAAAAAGCACCATTTTTAAGCATGAAATTTAACCCTGAATCCCATTCCGAGGTCCGTTTTTACATTTGGGTCAAAAAAAAATTTTTCACCTCCTGAGCACAAAAATCCCTGACCCTGGCATCAGGAATTTCCTTCCCCAGACACCAAAACGGCTCAAATTTTAAAATCTAGAAAAACCACCATTTTTAAGCTGAATTTAACCGCGAATCCCATTCTGAGGTCCATTTTCACATTTGGGCCAAATAAAAATTTCACCTCCTGAGCACAAAATTCCCTGACCCCGGCATCAGGAATTTCCTTCCGTGGACACCAAAACGGCTCAATTTTTGAAAACTAGAAAAAGCCCCATTTTTAAGCATGAAATTTAACCCCGAATCCGATTCCGAGGTCCCTTTTCACATTTGGGCGAAATAAAAATTTTCACCTCCTGAGCACAAAAATCGCTGACCCCGGCATCAGGAATTTCCTTCCCCGGACACCAAAACGGCTCAATTTTTGAAAACTAGAAAAAGCACCATTTTTAAGCATGAAATTTAACCCCGAATCACATTCCGAGGTACGTTTTTACATTTGGGTCAAAAAAATTTCACCTCCTGAGCACAAAAATCGCTGACCCAGGCATCAGGAATTTCCTTCCCCGGACACCAAAACGGCTCAATTTTTGAAAACTAGAAAAAGCACCATTTTTATGCATGAAATTTAACCCCCGAATCCCAATCTGACGTCCGTTTATACATTTGGTTGAAAAAAAAAATTTCACCTCCGGAGCACAAAAATCCCTGACCCGGGCATCAGGAATTTCCTTCCCTGGACACCAAAATGGCTCAATTTTTAAAAACTACAAAAAGCACCATTTTTATGCATGAAATTTAACCCCGAATCCCAATCTGACGTCCGTTTATACATTTGGTTCAAAAAAATTTTTTCCAACACTCCTGGGCACAAAAATCCCTGCCCTGGCATCAGGAATTTCTTCCCCAGACACCAAAACGCTCAATTAAAAACTATAAAAACCACCCATTTTTGTAAGCCTGAAATTTCACTCCCGAATGCCCATTCCGAGGTCCGTTTTTTCAGTTGGGTCAAAAAAAATTTCATTCAACCTCCTGATGCACACGAAATCCCTGACGCCCGGCATCAGGAATTTCCTCCCCGGAACACCAAAATGGCTCAAATTTTAAAAACTTAGAAAAACGCACCATTTTTACGCCTGAGAGATTTAACCCGAATCCCATTCCGAGGTCCGTTTTCACATTTGGATCAAAAAAAATTTTCACCTCCTGAGCACAAAAACCCCTGACCCCGGCATCAGGAATTTCCTTCCCTGGACACAAAAACGGCTCAATTTCTGAAAACAAGAAAAAGCACCATTTTTAAGCATGAAATTTAACCCTGAATCCCATTCCGAGGTCCGTTTTTACATTTGGGTCAAAAAAAATTTTTTCAGCTCCTGAGCACAAAAATCCCTGAACCTGGCATCAGGAATTTCCTTCCCCGGACACCAAAACGGCTCAATTTTTGAAAACTAGAAAAAGCACCATTTTTAAGCCTGAAATTTAACCCCGAATCACATTCCGAGGTACGTTTTTACATTTGGGTCAAAAAAATTTCACCTCCTGAGCACAAAAATCGCTGACCCCGGCATCAGGAATTTCCTTCCCCGGACACCAAAAAGGCTCAATTTTTGAAAACTAGAAAAAGCACCATTTTTAAGCATGAAATTTAACCCTGAATCCCATTCCAAGGTCCGTTTTTACATTTGGGTCAAAAAAAAATTTTTCACCTCCTGAGCACAAAAATCCCTGACCCTGGCATCAGGAATTTCCTTCACCAGACACCAAAACGGCTCAAATTTTAAAAACTAGAAAAACCACCATTTTTAAGCCTGAAATTTAACCCCGAATCCCATTCCGAGGTACGTTTTTAAATTTGGGTCAAAAAAAATTTTCACCTCCTGAGCACAAAAACCCCTGACCCCGGCATCAGGAATTTCCTTCCCTGGACACAAAAACGGCTCAATTTCTGAACACTAGAAAAAGCACCATTTTTAAGCATGAAATTTAACCCTGAATCCCATTCCGAGGTCCGTTTTTACATTTGGGTCAAAAAAAAATTTTTCACCTCCTGAGCACAAAAATCCCTTACCCTGGCATCAGGAATTTCCTTCCCCAGACACCAAAACGGCTCAAATTTTAAAAACTAGAAAAACCACCATTTTTAAGCCTGAAATTTAACCCCGAATCCCACTCCGAGGTCCGTTTTTTCATTTGGGTCAAAAAAAAATTTCACCTCCTGAGCACAAAAATCCCTGACCCCGGCATCAGGAATTTCCTTCCCCGGACACCAAAACGGCTCAATTTTTGTAAACTACAAAAAGCACCTTTTTTAAGCCTGAATTTTAACCCCGAATCCCATTCCGAGGTCCGTTTTCACATTTGGAACAAAAAAAATTTTCACCTCCTGAGCACAAATATCGCTGACCCCGGCATCAGGAATTTCCTTCCCTGGACACAAAAACGGCTCAATTTTTAAAAAATAGAAAAAGCACCATTTTAAGCATGAAATTTAACCCTGAATCCCATTCCGAGGTCCGTTTTTACATTTGGGTCAAAAAAAATTTTTTCACCTCCTGAGCACAAAAATCCCTGACCCTGGCATCAGGAATTTCCTTCCCCAGACACCAAAACGGCTCAAATTTTAAAAACTAGAAAAACCACCATTTTTAAGCCTGAAATTTAACCCCGAATCCCATTCCGAGGTACGTTTTTAAATTTGGGTCAAAAAAAATTTTCACCTCCTGAGCACAAAAACCCCTGACCCCGGCATCAGGAATTTCCTTCCCTGGACACAAAAACGGCTCAATTTCTGAAAACTAGAAAAAGCACCATTTTTAAGCATGAAATTTAACCCTGAATCCCATTCCAAGGTCCGTTTTTACATTTGGGTCAAAAAAAAATTTTTCACCTCCTGAGCACAAAAATCCCTGACCCTGGCATCAGGAATTTCCTTCCCCAGACACCAAAACGGCTCAAATTTTAAAAACTAGAAAAACCACCATTTTTAAGCCTGAAATTTAACCCCGAATCCCATTCCGAGGTCCGTTTTTTCATTTGGGTCAAAAAAAAATTTCACCTCCTGAGCACGAAAATCCCTGACCCTGGCATCAGGAATTTCCTTCCCCGGACACCAAAATGGCTCAATTTTTGTAAACTACAAAAAGCACCTTTTTTAAGCCTGAATTTTAACCCCGAATCCCATTCCGAGGTCCGTTTTCACATTTGGAACAAAAAAAAATTTCACCATCTGAGCACAAAAATTCGCTGACCCCTTGGTCATCAGGAATTTCCTTCCCCCGAGCACCAAAACGCTCAATTTTTGAAAACTAGAAAAACCCACCATTTTTAAGCTGAAATTTAACCCCTAATCCCATTCGAGGTACGTTTTTAAATTTGGGTCAAAAAAATTTTCACCTCCTGAGCACAAAAATCCGCTGACCCCGGCATCAGGAATTTCCTTCTCCCCTGGACACAAAAACGTCTCATTTCTGAAAACTAGAAAAAGTCACCATTTTTTAAGCATGAATTTAACCCCGAATCCCAATCTGATGTCCATTTATACATTTGGGTCAAAAAAAATTTTTCACCTCCAGAGCACAAAAATCCCTGACCCTGGCATCATGAATTTCCTTCCCTGGACACCAAAATGGCTCACTTTTTAAAAACTACAAAAAGCACCATTTTTATGCATGAAATTTAACCCCGAATCCCAATCGGATGTCCGTTTATACATTTGGGTCAAAAAAAATTTTTCACCTCCAGACCACGAAAATCCCTGACCCCGGCATCAGGAATTTCCTTCACTAGACACCAAAATGGCTCAATTTTTAAAAACTACAAAAAGCACCATGTTTATGCATGAAATTTAACCCCGAATCCCA
>NW_024100309.1:0-4915 GCF_016545835.1 Crotalus tigris
ACATAGATAGGGCAGCCTAGAAAAGTAAGTGCCCTCCTAACCATACCCAAGAACTCCGAGTTTGTTAGCAGTGTCCATTTTGCTCTATGATTTCATGGTGAACTAACCCTAAGCCTAAGTGAATTTTCCTCCTAAGGGATTTTCCCATGTATTTTACCAGGAAAGATAGATAGGGCAGAACAGAAAAGTAAGTGCCCTCCTAACCATGCCCAAGCACTAAGAGTTTGTTGGCTGTGTCCATTTTGCTCTATGAGTTCATGGTGACCTAACCCTAAGCCTATGTGGAATTTTCCTCCTATGGGATTTTCCCATGTATTTTACCAGAAAATATAGATAGGGCAGCCTAGAAAAGTAAGTGCCCTCCTAACCATGTGCAAGCACTAAGAGTTTTTTGGCGGTGTCCATTTTGCTCTATGAGTTCATGGAGACCTTACCCTAACCCTAAGTGGAATTTTCCTCTTATTGGATTTTCCCATGTATTTTACCAGGAAACATAGATAGGGCAGCCTAGAAAAGTAAGTGCCCTCCTAACCTTAACCAAGCACTCCGAGTTTGTTGGCAGTGTCCATTTTGCTGTATGATTTCATGGTGACCTAACCCTAAGTGGAATTTTCCTGCTGTGGGATTTTCCCATGTATTTTACCAGGAAACATAGATAGGGCAGCACAGAAAAGTAAGCGCCCTCCTAACCATGCCCAAGCACTAAGAGTTTGTTGGCAGTGTCCATTTTGCTCTATGAGTTCATGGTGACCTAACCCTAAGCCTAAGTGGAATTTTCCTCCTATGGGATTTTCCCATGTATTTTACCAGGAAATTTAGATAGGGCAGCCTAGAAAATTAAGTGCCCTCCTAACTATACCCAAGCATTCCAATTTTGTTGGCAGTTTACATTTTGCTCTATGAGTTCATGGTGACCTAACCCTAAGCCTAAGTGGAATTTTCCTCCTATGGGATTTTCCCATGTATTTTACCAGGAAACATAGATAGGGCAGCGTAGAAAAGTAAGTGCCCTCCTAACAATACCCAAGCATTCCAAGTTTGTTGGCAGTTTCCATTTTGCTCTATGAGTTCATGGAGACCTAACCCTAACCCTAAGTGGAATTTTCCTCTTATGGGATTTTCCCATGTATTTTACCAGGAAACATATATAGGGCAGCCTAGAAAAGTAAGTGCCCTCCTAACCATACCCAAGCACTCCGAGTTTGTTGGCAGTGTCCATTTTGCTCTATGATTTCATGGTGACCTAACCCTAAGCCTAAGTGGAATTTTCCTGCTGTGGGATTTTCCCATGTATTTTACCAGGAAACATAGATAGCGCAGCACAGAAAAGTAAGAGCCCTCCTAACCATGGCCAAGCATAAGAGTTTGTTGGCGGTGTCCATTTTGCTCTATGAGTTCATGGTGACCTAACCCTAAGCCTAAGTGGAATTTTCCTCCTATGGGATTTTCCCATGTATTTTACCAAGAAATTTAGATAGGGCAGCCTAGAAAAGTAAGTGCCCTCCTAACTATACCCAAGCATTCCAATTTTGTTGGCAGTTTCCATTTTGCTCTATGAGTTCATGGTGACCTAACTCTAAGCCTAAGTTGAATTTTCCTCCTATGGGATTTTCCCATGTATTTTACCAGAAAACATAGATAGGGCGCGTAGAAAAGTATTGCCCTCCTAACAATACCCAAGCATTCATTTGTTGGCAGTTTTTTCCATTTTGCTCTATGAGTTCATGGAAGACCTAACCCTAAAGAACACTAAGTGGAATTTTCCTCTTAATGGGATTTTCCCATGTATTTTAAACACAGAAACATTAGATATGGCAGCCTAGAAATTAAATTGCCCTCCTAACGCGTACCCAAGCACTCCGAATTTGTTGGCAGTTGTCCCATTTGCTCTTGATTTCATGGGGCCTAACCTAAGCCTAGTGGATTTTCCTGCTGTGGATTTTCCCTGATTTTACAGGAAACATAGTATAGCGCAGCACAGAAAAGTAAGACCCTCCTAACATGCCCAGAACTAAGAGTTGTTTGGCGATGTCCATTTTGCTCTATGAGTTCATGGTTAATTAACCCTAACCCTAAGTGGAGTTTTCCTCCTATGGGATTTTACCATGTATTTTACCAGGAAACATAAATAGCGCATCCGAGAAAAGTAAGTGCCCTCCTAACCATACACAAGCACTCCGAGTTTGTTGGCGCTGTCCATTTTGCTCTTTGAATTCATTGGGACCTAACCCTAACCCTAAGTGGAATTTTCCTCCTATGGGATTTCCCATGTATTTTACCAGGAAACTTGAAAAGGGCGGCCTAGAAAATTAAGTGCCCTCCTAACCATAACCCAAGACTCCGAGTTTGTTTAGCATGTCCATTTTGCTCTATATTTCATGGTGAAAGTAACTCCTAAGCTAAGTGGAGTTTTCCTCCTACGCGGGATTTATCCCATGTATTTACCAGAAAGTTTAGATAGGGCCTCACAGAAAAGTCAAGTCCCTCCTAACCATGTCCAAGCACCTAGAGTTTGTTTGGCGGTGTTCCTAATTTTGCTCTATGAGTTCATGGTGACATAACACTACGCTATTTTGAATTTTCCCCCTCCTATGGGATTTTCCCATGTATTTTGCCACAGGAAACCTAAGATAGTGCAGCCTAGAAAAGTAAGTGCCCTCCTAACCAAGAACCCAAGCACTCCGAGTTTGTTGGCAGTGTCCATTTTGCTCTATGATTTCATGGTGACCTAACCCTAAGCCTAAGTGGAATTTTCCTGCTGTGGGATTTTCCCATGTATTTTACCAGGAAACATAGATAGCGCAGCACAGAAAAGTAAGAGCCCTCCTAACCATGCCCAAGCACTAAGAGTTTGTTGGCGGTGTCCATTTTGCTCTATGAGTTCATGGTGACCTAACCCTAAGCCTAAGTGGAATTTTCCTCCTATGGGATTTTCCCATGTATTTTACGAAGAAATTTAGATAGGGCAGCCTAGAAAAGTAAGTGCCCTCCTAACTATACCCAAGCATTCCAATTTTGTTGGCAGTTTCCATTTTGCTCTATGAGTTCATGGTGACCTAACTCTAACCCTAAGTTGAATTTTCCTCCTATGGGATTTTCCCATGTATTTTACCAGAAAACATAGATAGGGCAGCCTAGAAAAGGAAGTGCCCTCCTAACCATACCCAAGAACTCCGAGTTTGTTAGCAGTGTCCATTTTGCTCTATGATTTCATGGTGAACTAACCCTAAGCCTAAGTGGAATTTTCCTCCTACGGGATTTTCCCATGTATTTTACCAGGAAAGTTAGATAGGGCAGCACAGAAAAGTAAGTGCCCTCCTAACCATGTCCAAGCACTAAGAGTTTGTTGGCGGTGTCTATTTTGCTCTATGAGTTCATGGTGACATAACCCTAAGCCTATGTGGAATTTTCCTCCTATGGGATTTTCCCATGTATTTTACCAGGAAACATAGATAGGGCAGCCTAGAAAAGTAAGTGCCCTCCTAACCATACCCAAGCACTCCGAGTTTGTTGGCAGTGTCCATTTTGCTCTATGATTTCATGGTGACCTAACCCTAAGCCTAAGTGGAATTTTCCTGCTGTGGGATTTTCCCATGTATTTTACCAGGAAACATAGATAGCGCAGCACAGAAAAGTAAGAGCCCTCCTAACCATGCCCAAGCACTAAGAGTTTGTTGGCAGTTTCCATTTTGCTCTATGAGTTCATGGTGACCTAACTCTAACCCTAAGTTGAATTTTCCTCCTATGGGATTTTCCCATGTATTTTACCAGAAAACATAGATAGGGCAGCCTAGAAAAGGAAGTGCCCTCCTAACCATACCCAAGAACTCCGAGTTTGTTAGCAGTGTCCATTTTGCTCTATGATTTCATGGTGAACTAACCCTAAGCCTAAGTGGAATTTTCCTCCTACGGGATTTTCCCATGTATTTTACCAGGAAAGTTAGATAGGGCAGCACAGAAAAGTAAGTGCCCTCCTAACCATGTCCAAGCACTAAGAGTTTGTTGGCGGTGTCTATTTTGCTCTATGAGTTCATGGTGACATAACCCTAAGCCTATGTGGAATTTTCCTCCTATGGGATTTTCCCATGTATTTTACCAGGAAACATAGATAGGGCAGCCTAGAAAAGTAAGTGCCCTCCTAACCATACCCAAGCACTCCGAGTTTGTTGGCAGTGTCCATTTTGCTCTATGATTTCATGGTGACCTAACCCTAAGCATAAGTTGAATTTTCCTCCCGTATGGGATTTTCCCCTGTATTTTTTACCAGGAAACATAGATAGGGCAGCCTAGAAAAGTAAGTGCCCTCCTAACCATACCCAAGAACTCCGAGTTTGTTAGCAGTGTCCATTTTGCTCTATGATTTCATGGTGAACTAACCCTCAGCCTAAGTGGAATTTTCCTCCTATGGGATTTTCCCATGTATTTTACCAGGAAAGATAGATAGGGCAGCACAGAAAAGTAAGTGCCCTCCTAACCATGTCCAAGCACTAAGAGTTTGTTGGCGGTGTCCATTTTGCTCTATGAGTTCATGGTGACCTAACCCTAAGCCTATGTGGAATTTTCCTCTTATTGGATTTTCCCATGTATTTTACCAGGAAACATAGATAGGGCAGCCTAGAAAAGTAAGTGCCCTCCTAACCTTAACCAAGCACTCCGAGTTTGTTGGCAGTGTCCATTTTGCTGTATGATTTCATGGTGACCTAACCCTAAGCCTAAGTGGAATTTTCCTGCTGTGGTATTTTCCCATGTATTTTACCAGGAAACATAGATAGGGCAGCACAGAAAAGTAAGCGCCCTCCTAACCATGCCCAAGCACTCAGAGTTTGTTGGCAGTGTCCATTTTGCTCTATGAGTTCATGGTGACCTAACCCTAAGCCTAAGTGGAATTTTCCTCCTATGGGATTTTCCCATGTAT
>NW_024100310.1:0-2822 GCF_016545835.1 Crotalus tigris
AGATAGGGCAGCCTAGAAAAGTAAGTGCCCTCCTAACCATACCCAAGAACTCCGAGTTTGTTAGCAGTGTCCATTTTGCTCTATGATTTCATGGTGACCTAACCCTAAGCCTATGTGGAATTTTCCTCCTATGGGATTTTCCCATGTATTTTACCAGAAAATATAGATAGGGCAGCCTAGAAAAGTAAGTGCCCTCCTAACCATGTGCAAGCACTAAGAGTTTGTTGGCGGTGTCCATTTTGCTCTATGAGTTCATGGAGACCTAACCCTAACCCTAAGTGGAATTTTCCTCTTATTGGATTTTCCCATGTATTTTACCAGGAAACATAGATAGGGCAGCCTAGAAAAGTAAATGCCCTCCTAACCTTAACCAAGCACTCCGAGTTTGTTGGCAGTGTCCATTTTGCTGTATGATTTCATGGTGACCTAACCCTAAGCCTAAGTGGAATTTTCCTGCTGTGGTATTTTCCCATGTATTTTACCAGGAAACATAGATAGGGCAGCACAGAAAAGTAAGCGCCCTCCTAACCATGCCCAAGCACTCAGAGTTTGTTGGCAGTGTCCATTTTGCTCTATGAGTTCATGGTGACCTAACCCTAAGCCTAAGTGGAATTTTCCTCCTATGGGATTTTCCCATGTATTTTACCAGGAAACATAGATAGGGCAGCGTAGAAAAGTAAGTGCCCTCCTAACAATACCCAAGCATTCCAAGTTTGTTGGAAGTTTCCATTTTGATCTATGAGTTCATGGAGACCTAACCCTAACCCTAAGTGTAATTTTCCTCTTATGGGATTTTCCCATGTATTTTACCAGGAAACATAGATAGGGCAGCCTAGAAAAGTAAGTGCCCTCCTAACAATACCCAAGCATTCCAATTTTGTTGGCAGTTTCCATTTTGCTCTATGAGTTCATGGAGACCTAACCCTAACCCTAGGGGAATTTTCCTCTGAGGGGATTTTCCATGCTATTTTACAGAAACATAGATAGGAAGCCTAGAAAATAAGTGCCCTCTAACCCTACCAAGCACTCCGAGTTGTTGCAGTGTCCATTTTGCTCTCTATTCATGGTGACTAACCCTAAGCCTAAGTGGAATTACTGCTGTGGGACTTCCCATGTCATTTCTACCAGGAAACAGAAGATAGCGCAGAACAGAAAAGAAGCGCCCTCCTCACCATCGCCAAGCACTAAGAGTGTGTTGGCGGTTGTCCATTTTGCTCTATGAGTTCCACTGGTGACCTATACCTAAGCCTAAGGGAAATTCCTCCTATGGGATTTTCCAGTATTTTATTTTAACCAGAAATTAGATAGGGCAGCCTAGAAAAAGTAAGCTGCACTCCTCAAAATATACCCAAGCATTCCAATTTTTGTTGGCAGTTTCCATTTTGCTCTATGAGTTCATGGTGACCTAACTCTAAGCCTAAGTGGAATTTTCCTCTTATGGGATTTTCCCATGTATTTTACCAGGAAACATAGATAGGGCAGCCTAGAAAAGTAAGTGCCCTCCTAACCATACCCAAGCACTCCGAGTTTGTTGGCAGTGTCCATTTTGCTCTATGAGTTCATGGTGACCTAACCCTAAGCCTAAGTGGAATTTTCCTCCTACGGGATTTTCCCAAGTATTTTACCAGGAAAGATAGATAGGGCAGCACAGAAAAGTAAGTGCCCTCCTAACCATGTCCAAGCACTAAGAGTTTGTTGGCGGTGTCCATTTTGCTCTAAGAGTTCATGGTGACCTAACCCTAAGCCTATGTGGAATTTTCCTCCTATGTGATTTTCCTATGTATTTTTTACCAGAAAATATAGATAGGGCAGCCTAGAAAAGTAAGTGCCCTCCTAACCTTAACCAAGCACTCCGAGTTTGTTGGCAGTGTCCATTTTGCTGTATGATTTCATGGTGACCTAACCCTAAGTGGAATTTTCCTGCTGTGGGATTTTCCCATGTATTTTACCAGGAAACATAGATAGGGCAGCACAGAAAAGTAAGCGCCCTCCTAACCATGCCCAAGCACTAAGAGTTTGTTGGCAGTGTCCATTTTGCTCTATGAGTTCATGGTGACCTAACCCTAAGCCTAAGTGGAATTTTCCTCCTATGGGATTTTCCCATGTATTTTACCAGGAAACATAGATAGGGCAGCGTAGAAAAGTAAGTGCCCTCCTAACAATACCCAAGCATTCCAAGTTTGTTGGAAGTTTCCATTTTGATCTATGAGTTCATGGAGACCTAACCCTAACCCTAAGTTGAATTTTCCTCCTATGGGATTTTCCCATGTATTTTACCAGAAAACATAGATAGGGCAGCCTAGAAAAGTAAGTGCCCTCCTAACCATACCTAAGAACTCCGGGTTTGTTAGCAGTGTCCATTTTGCTCTATGGTTTCATGGTGACCTAACCCTAAGCCTATGTGGAATTTTCCTCCTATGGGATTTTCCCATGTATTTTACCAGAAAATATAGATAGGGCAGCCTAGAAAAGTAAGTGCCCTCCTAACCTTAACCAAGCACTCCGAGTTTGTTGGCAGTGTCCATTTTGCTGTATGATTTCATGGTGACCTAACCCTAAGTGGAATTTTCCTGCTGTGGGATTTTCCCATGTATTTTACCAGGAAACATAGATAGGGCAGCACAGAAAAGTAAGCGCCCTCCTAACCATGCCCAAGCACTAAGAGTTTGTTGGCGGTGTCCATTTTGCTCTGTGAGTTCATGGTGACCTAACCCTAAGCCTAAGTGGAATTTTCCTCCTATGGGATTTTCCCATGTATTTTACCAGGAAATTTAGATAGGGCAGCCTAGAAAAGTAAGTGCCCTCCTAACTATACCCAAGCA
>NW_024100311.1:0-14433 GCF_016545835.1 Crotalus tigris
GGAAAATCCCATTGGAGGAAAATTCCAGTTACGGTTAGGGTTACGTCTCCATGAACTCCTAGAGCAAAATAGACATCGCCAACAAACTCGGAGTGCTTGGGTATGGTTAGGAATGCACTGACCTTTCTAGGCTGCCCTATCTATTTTTCCTGGAAAAATACATGGGAAAATCCCATTGCAGGAAAATTCCACTTAGGGTTAGGGTTACGTCACCGTGAACTCCTAGAGCAAAATGGACATCGCCAACAAACTCCGAGTGCTTGGGTATGGTTAGGAGGGCACTGACTTTTCTAGGCTGCAGTATGTATGTTTCCTGGTAAAATACATGGGAAAATCCCATTGGAGGAAAATTCCATTTAGGGTTAGGGTTACGTCTCCATGAACTCCTAGAGGAAAATGGAACATCGCCAACAAACTCGAGTGCCTTGGGTATGGCTTAGGAGGGCCACTGACTCTAGGCTGCCCTTCTATGTGTCCTGGTAAAAAATGGGAAAATCCATTGGAGAAAAATTCCCGGTAGGGTTAGGGTTACGTCTCCATGAACTCCTAGAGGAAAATGGAAATCGCCAACAAACTCGGACGTGCTGGGGTATGGTTAGGAGTAGCCTGACTTCAGGCTGCCCTATGTATGTTTCCTGGTAAAATACATGGGAAAATCCCATTGGAGGAAAATTCCAGTTAGGGTTAGGATTACGTCTCCATGAACTCCTAGAGGAAAATGGACATCGCCAACAAACTCGGAGTGCTTGGGTATGGTTAGGATAGCATTGACCTTTCTAGGCTGCCCTATCTATGTTTCCTGGTAAAAATGTGGGAAAATCCCATTGGAGGAAAATTCCACTTAGGGTTAGGGTTACATCACCATGAACTCCTAGAGCAAAATGGACATCGCCAACAAACTCGGAGTGCTTGGGTATGGTTAGGAGGGCACTGACTTTTCTAGTGCCTTCTATGTTTACTGGTTAAAAAGTGGGAAAATCCCATTGGAGGAAAATTCCAGTTAGGGTTAGGGTTACGTCTCCATGAACTCCTAGAGGAAAATGGACATCGCCAACAAACTCGGAGTGCTTGGGTATGGTTAGGAGTGAACTGACCTTTCTAGGCTGCCCTATGTATTTTTCCTGGTAAAATACATGAGAAAATCCCATTGGAGGAAAATTCCAGTTAGGGTTAGGGTTATGTCACCGTGAACTCTTAGAGCAAAATGGACATCGCCAACAAACTAGGAGTGCTTGGGTATGGTTAGGAGAGCACTGACCTTTCTAGGCTGCCCTATCTATTTTTCCTGGTAAAATACATGGGAAAATCCCATTGCAGGAAAATTCCAGTTACGGTTAGGGTTACGTCTCCATGAACTCCTAGAGCAAAATAGACATCGCCAACAAACTCGGAGTGCTTGGGTATGGTTAGGAATGCACTGACCTTTCTAGGCTGCCCTATCTATTTTTCCTGGAAAAATACATGGGAAAATCCCATTGCAGGAAAATTCCAGTTAGGGTTAGGGTTACGTCACCGTGAACTCCTAGAGCAAAATGGACATCGCCAACAACTCGGAGTGCTTGGGTATGGTTAGGAGGGCACTGACTTTTCTAGGCTGCCCTTTCTATGTTTCCTGGTAAAATACATGGGAGAATCCCATTGTAGGAAAATTCCACTTAGGGTTAGGGTTACGTCACCGTGAACTCCTAGAGCAAAATGGACATCGCAACAAACTCGGAGTGCTTGGGTATGGTTAGGAGGGCACTGACTTTTCTAGGCTGCCCTATGTATGTTTCCTGGTAAAATACATGGGAAAATCCTCTTGGAGGAAAATTCCACTTAGGTTAGGCTACATCACCAGGAAATCCTAGAGCAAAAATGGGACATTCGCACAAACAAACTCGGAGTGCTTGGGTTATGGTTAGGGAGAGCACTGACCTTTAGGCGGCCATATCTATTTTCCTCGAAAAATACATGGGAAAATCCATTGGAGGAAAATTCAGTTAGGGGGGGTTTAGGGTTACGTATCCATGAACTCCTAGAGGAAAATGGACATCGCCAACAAACTCGGAGTGCTTGGTATGGTTAGGAGTGCACTTGACCTTTCTAGGCTGCCCTATGTATGTTTCCTTTAAAATACATTTGAAAAATTCCCATTGGAGGAAAATTCCCGTTAGGGTTAGGGTTACGTCTCCTGAACTCCTAGAGGAAAATGGACATCGCCAACAAACTAGGAGTGCTTGGGTATGGTTAGGAGGGCACTGACCTTTCTAGGCTGCCCTTTCTATGTTTCCTGGTAAAATACATGGGAAAATCCCATTGCAGGAAAATTCCAGTTAGGGTTAGGGTTACGTCACCGTGAACTCCTAGAGCAAAATGGACATCGCCAACAACTCGGAGTGCTTGGGTATGGTTAGGAGGGCACTGACTTTTCTAGGCTGCCCTTTCTATGTTTCCTGGTAAAATACATGGGAAAATCCCATTGGAGGAAAATTCCAGTTAGGGTTAGGGTTACGTCTCCATGAACTCCTAGAGGAAAATTGACATCGCCAACAAACTCGGAGTGCTTGGGTATGGTTAGGAGTGAACTGACCTTTCTAGGCTGCCCTATTTATGTTTCCTGGTAAAATACATGGGAAAATCCCATTGGAGGAAAATTCCAGTTAGGGTTAGGGTTACGTCTCCATGAACTCCTAGAGGAAAATGGACATCGCCAACAAACTCGGAGTGCTTGGGTATGGTTAGGATAGCATTGACATTTCTAGGCTGCCCTATCTATGTTTCCTGGTAAAAAAGTGGGAAAATCCCATTGGAGGAAAATTCCACTTAGGGTTAGGGTTACATCACCATGAAGTCCTAGAGCAAAATGGACATCGCCAACAAACTAGGAGTGCTTGGGTATGGTTAGGATCGCATTGACCTTTCTAGGCTGCCATATCTATGTTTCCTGGTAAAATACATGGGAAAATCCCATTGCAGGAAAATTCCAGTTAAGGTTAGGTTACGTCATCGTGAACTCTTAGAGCAAAATGGACATCGCCAACAAACTCGGAGTGCTTGGGTATGGTTAGGAGTGCACTGACCTTTCTAGGCTGCCCTATCTATTTTTCCTGGTAAAATACATGGGAAAATCCCATTGGAGGAAAATTCCAGTTAGGGTTAGGGTTACGTCTCCATGAACTCCTAGAGCAAAATAGACATCGCCAACAAACTCGGAGTGCTTGGGTATGGTTAGGAGTGAACTGACCTTTCTAGGCTGCCCTATTTATGTTTCCTGGTAAAATACATGGGAAAATCCCATTGGAGGAAAATTCTGTCAGAATACAGCTGGAAGGGACCTCGGAGGTCTTCTAGTCCAGCCGCCTGCTGAAGCAGGAGACCCTACGTGGAATTTTCCTCCAATGGGCCCTGTTAATAAGGTGTTAATACCGTTAATAAAGATAGAGAATACCGTCATTTTAAAATGCCATTAAAAAGGTTTATTTCTTTTGTTGTTGTTGTTAATTGCGAAGTCGTGTCCGACCCATCCCGACCCCATTGACAATGTTCCTCCAGGTCTTCCTGTCCTCTACCATCTTCTGGAGTCCATTTAAGTTCACACCTACTGCTTGAGTGATTCCATCCAACCACCTCGTTCTCTGTCGTCCCCTTCTTCTATTGCCCTCAATCTTTCCCAGCATTAGGCTCTTCTCCAGTGAGTCCTTCCTTCTCATTAGGTGGCCAAAGTATTTTAGTTTC
This sequence comes from Crotalus tigris, assembly GCF_016545835.1. NCBI lineage: Eukaryota > Metazoa > Chordata > Lepidosauria > Squamata > Viperidae > Crotalus > Crotalus tigris. The sequence continues at coordinate 3,718 of NW_024100311.1, forward strand.
AACTTCAGGATCTGGCCTTCTAAAGAGCAGTCGGGGTTGATCTCTTCTAGGACTGACCGGTTTGAACGCCTTGCAGTCCAAGGGACTCGCAGGAGTCTTCTCCAGCACCATAGTTCAAAGGCCTTCATTCTTTGGCGCTCAGCCTTCCTTATGGTCCAACTTTCACAGCCATACATTGCAACTGGGCAAACCATGGCCTGGACTATACGCACTTTTGTTGGCAGGGTGATGTCTCTGCTTTTTAGTACGCTGTCTAGATTTGCCATAGCTTTCCTTCCCAGGAGCAAGCGTCTTTTAATTTCTTGGCTGCAGTCCCCATCTGAGGTGATCTTGGAGCCTAGAAAAATAAAATCTGTCACCACCTCCATTTCTTCCCCATCTATTTGCCAGGAATTGAGTGGGCCGGATGCCATGATTTTGGGTTTCTTAATGTTGAGTTTCAAGCCAACTTTTGCACTCTCCTTCTTCACCCGCATCAAGAGGCTCCTTAGTTCCTCTTCACTTTCTGCCCTTAGAGTGGTATCATCTGCATATCTTAGGTTGTTGATATTTCTCACGGCAATCTTAATTCCAACTTTTGTTTCATCTAGCCCTGCCTTTCTCATGATGTGCTCTGCATATAAGTTAAATAGGCAGGGCGACAGTATACAGTCTTGCCGGACTGCTTTTCCAATTTTGAACCCATCCGTGGTTCCGTGTCCAGTTCTCACTGTTGCTTCTTGACCCACATATAGGTTTCTCAAGAGACAAATAAGATGGTCTGGTATTCCCATCTCTTTAAGAACGTGCCACAATTTGTTGTGATCCACACAATGAAAGGCTTTAGCGTAGTCAATGAAGCAGAAGTAGATGTTTTTCTGGAACTCCCTAGCTTTCTCCATGATCCAGTCGTATCGCACTTCCCTGTGTTACACCTGAAGAGGTTGCTCCTAAAAGTGCACCCGGCTCGCCCCCTTCAAGCAAACCCAGATGTTTTTATTCAAGCATAGTTTTGTTTGTCCTGCCCTTCTTTTTCTTTAAGGAGATAGTACGTATGTAGGTTTGTATTTAGGTTTGGTGTTTCTAAACTATATTTCTTAGAGATACCTATGTATTCATATAAGCGCAATATCAAATATCTATTTGAAATATTGTGTATTTTTAGTACGAAACGATCAATCTAAAAATAAATGTAGTTTATTTTGAAAAAGTATATAACCTATCGTTCCCTTATAGGTTTATCATTTAAAGGATGGATAAAAGGGATGAGACGGGAGAAGTTGCAACTAATGGCATTTATTAATTTGTTCGCCGTCCATCTAACTTTGTGGACCTTCGTCTATTAATAAGGTGTTAATACCGTTAATAAAGATAGAGAATACGGTCATTTTAAAATGCCATTAAAAAGGATTATTTCTTTGGGTGGCCGCAACACCCATTTTTGACCCCAGGAGGGCACAGTTTTCTGTCCCATAGCTTTGGCTTGGAGTCCATCCTAGGCCTTTTTAATGGCCTCCCTCCTATAGCTAAGGCAGGGGTAAGGCAACCTTGGCTCTTTGATGACTGGTGGACTTCAACTCCCAGAATTCCTGAGCCAGCCCTGCTAAGGGACGGAAAACTGGTCAAATCAGATACTGCGGCCAGAAAAATAAATAAACCTCTTTAAGATGATTATTCTTGATTATTAACACTTATTAATATGAATAAGCCACGATAGGCCTTAACTCGGTTTAAGATTGGAACCAGGATTTCTTCTGCGCCCGTGTCGCACCGACCGGGCCCCCCGTCGCCACGGTAATATTAATAATAAGGCGTTAAGAATAAAAATAGAGAAGAATAAGCTTCAAATGCTATTGAAAAGTATTTATTTCTTTGGGCGGCAGCAGTACCCGTTTTTGACCACAGGAGGGCAGTGTTTCCCGTCCCATAGCATTACCAGGGAGGCCGTCGTAGGCCACTTGCCCAGGATCGGGACACCGAGAAGCTAAGCCCTAAAGCGCAGAGCGTCAGCCAAAGGGTCGCCACTCTATGCTCCCCCGAAAGGGACGGGCCGCTTCCCTCGGCCTTCTGCGCATGTCGGCCGGCTGGTTCTTCACGAGTAATCTGCGAGAGGCCCTCTCTGGACGGCGGGCTTCCCGTCCGTTGGTGTCGGCCGTCCCCCAGGTGCTGCGGTAAACGACTTTCATTCCTTCCTTGTTAATCTTCCCGCCTACTTCCTTTCGGGTAAACCTCCTCAATATGTCCGACTTGCTGTCCGCTCAAATTCGCAGTCCTGCAGGTTTTTTCAAATGCGACCTTCCCAATATGGCCGACTTCCGCTCCGTGCTTCTTAATCATCCTTCCACTTCCTTTTCCGGGGACCTTCTGGGCAGGGCGGACTCCACGTCCGATCAACGAGGTAAGCCTTGAAAACCACATTCAAAAGGCTTATTTCCCTCGGCGGCCGCAATACCCGTCCCATAGCATTTACCATCGAGGCCACCTTAGGCCTTTTCCACGGCCTCAATGCCGCTATCGCTAAGGGAGGGAAAAGCAGTGCCCTCCCGTGGCCCAGCCGGGTATAGCAGCCACCGAAAGAAATAAATCTTTGAAAATGGCAAAAGGGCCTCCCGTCGCCCTATTAATATTAACAAGAGGTTACTTATAAAGACGGGGGGAAAATAAATAGCCTTAAAATCCCATTTAAAAGCTTTATTTTTTTCGGCGACCGCAGTACCCGTTTTTGACCACAGAGGGGCAAAATTTTCCGTCCCGTAGCTTGACCACCGACGACGTTCCCAGTACGGCCGAGTTCCTGTCCATCCGCCGAATTCGTCCCCAACTTCCTGTCCGTTCGCAGCACGGTTCCCTGCTTTTTCCCGTTCTCTTTTCTCCAATACGTGGACGGAACGCACGTCTACCGGCGAGGCCCCGGGAAGGAAAAAAAGGAAGCCTGCTACTGCCTCAGGTGAGCCGAGCCAATCCTGCATTTCCTGATTCCAGAAAGATACCGGCTTTCTCTGTTACCTAGTTAGCGGGGGATCCCCACCTTCCCTCTCCCCCGCCTCCTCCCCGGCCACTCGTTTGGTCCTCTCCCCTAAGATGTCCGCCTGGCCGTTCCTGGCCTTTCGCTGCCGGTGTCTGTAAAAATGCGACCGAGAACCGGTGGCGGCGGCGGCTGCGGAGGTTGGGAGACCTGGTCTCTGTGCGCTCTTTCCCTTTCAGCTATAGGGGCTAAATTGGGAACGTAGAGACGAAGTTAGCTTGTTTTAATAACACACTTCGGGGTCGTTTACGCGAGCTCAGCCGCGACTTCTTTTTAGCTCCTTTTTAGAGGAGGGGCCGGCGGGACACGCTCCAGGCTTTTGGCGTCCGGGTCGGGAAGGGGGTTCCGACCCGTCTCGGGGGTCTCCTCGAAGGCTGCCAAGCAAGGCCGCCGTTGAATGGTGTTTTCCCAGCGCCCGAGTCCCGGATGTAGAAGAACCAGTCGTATCGCGCTTCCCTGTGTTACACCTTAAGAGGTTGCTCCTAAAAGTGCACCCCGCTCGCCCCCTTCAAGCAAATCCAGGTGTTTTTATTCAAGAATAGTTGTGTTTGTCCTGCCCTGCTATTTCTTTAAGGAGATCGTACGTATGTAGGTTTGTATTTAGGTTTGATGTTTCTAAACTGTATTTCTTAGAGATCCCTATGTATTAATATAGGTGCAACATCAAATCTCTATTTGAAATTGTGTGCATTTTTATTAAGAAAATAAATGCAGTTTATTTTGAAAATGTGTATAACCTATCGTTCCCTTATAGGTTTATCATTTAAAGGATGGATAAAAGGGATGAGACGTGAGAAGCTGCAACTAATGGCTTTTACTATTTTGTTCGCCGTCCATCTAACTTTGTAGACCTTCGTCCAAAACAAGTCAGGGTTAGGACGGGTAGGAGATTCCTTCCTTTCCTCTCCGGGTTGCCGTAAACAGTAAACAGCCCACCCACCGCCCAGAGGTAAGAGAACGGAAAAGCAGGTCTCTCTGGGGGCAGCAGGAGACCCGGGTCTTTGCAGAGTCCAGCTTGCAATTTTGCTAACTTCCCGCAGGCTGATGTAGCGACCAGGAGGAAGGGTGGGGACGCCTGCCGGCTGAAAGCTTCAGCCTTTTTGGAAAAGGCAGTGGATCAGGCTCCCTGGATTTCCAGCCTAGAGCCTCTGCCGGATGGGTGACACCCTCCTCCTTGCTGTGGCTGTTAAGAAGGACTTGGGGGGAAACAGGTAAGTTGTCCTTGAGGATTCCCCCCCCCCTTTTTGCCACTTTCAGTGAGGTTAAGGCTTTTCCTTTTAAAGAGACAGGGATGGAAATGGAGTAAGGTTGGGAGCCCAGTAAAAACCCCAAGAGGAAGCGGGAAACAGGATGGGAGGTTGCGATCGCCACCGCTCCTCTCAATATTTCAGTTTTGGTGGGAAATAGCGGGAGGGATAGCGTTTTAAGAAGCACTTTGATGGTAGAAGTAACAAAAGCTGGCGAGATATAAAATAACTTAGAAACAAACGTACCCAATGTAAACTTAGAAATAACTATAAAGATAGATTACATCTTAAACCTTAGCGTAATAAACTCTAGGAATAAACATCACTGTAAACCAGATTTTGAAAACAGTGTTAATTGCCGTCCATCTTTTTAAAATAAAAAACACAAAAGCGTAACTGTAACGGCGCCTGCTTGCAACAGCAGTACTTTTGTTTTTTAAATCATCGAGGGGAAACGGGAGGAACCTTACGCCATTGAAATCAGTTCAAAGTAAGCATCAGGATAAGTTTCAGGTCGAAGCTCGGTCAAAGAGATGCAAGATTACCCTTTTTCTTCCAGGGTCCCGTCTCACAGTCCGGTTAGCTGTGCAGACAAGGCCCTTTCCTACAGGCCTAACGCTTTCCTTTTGGACCGTGGTGGTGGTGGTGTTAGTTAGAAAGCACTTGCAGGGCCATCTTAGCAACAGAATCTAAAACGGAAAGGAGGGCACGAGACAGGTAAGCGGGTAGCTTTGCAGCAAGCGGGAGGCAGATGAAGCCCATTGTGATTCCGGTAGCCTTTTGGTCCTATCGAGTCAGCACTGTTTTTCCGAGCCCAGGGGCAACTACGGTAGCTGTGTTGCATTTGTCTTTATCCCTCTTTTGGGGCAAGAAGGTCAAAGGTTGAGGGGTCAGGTCAAAAATCAAGGGGTCAGGTCAAAGGGTTAGGGTTTTAGGGTTAGAGTTAGGGTTTTAGGGGTACGGTTAGGGCAGGGGGTAGGCAACCTTGGCTCTTTTATGACTCGTGGACTTCCTGTATCAATCTTTTTTATTGATTGTTTCCATCAACATATGTTAACTTTTCCAATCTACAAGTTGCCTGGAGTTTGCTAAGCTAATAGATGTTCAATTCCTAATCCTTCTTTCTTAACCAAGAATAAAATAAATTCCAAATTTGATAGCAGTCCGTATGTTCTTTGTACGACTCGTGGACTTCAACTCCCTTATTAATATTAGGCCATCCTAGGCTTTCTTAACTAGGTTTAAGGCTTTTGAAGCAGATTTCTTCTTCCGCGACTGCGTTGCAGCCAACGGGTCTCCCCTGGCCCTATTAATGAGGTGTTAATACCATTCATAAAGTCTGGTTAAACGGGCTCAAAACTTTGATGAGCCGATTTTATTAGATACACGGGAGATCATTTGGGTGAGGAATGTTAAATTGACTCAAGCTCAAAATTTAGGAGAAAATTTCTAGAAAATGTTTTGTAGGTGGCACCTTGATCCACAAAAGATGTCTCGTACGTATCCAAATGTGCAGCCCAAATGCTGGAGACGCGGTTGTTTGGATGCAACGTATTATCACATTTGGTGGTCATGTAGAAATATAAAGGCTTTCCGGATCAAGATTTGGTGGAACATTCAAAAGATTTTTAATAGAAGGATAAATATTACACCACAATTGTTTTTGTTAGGTATTATTGCCGATTGCGACGGCAAAGAGATTATTTTGATGTTGAACTTAATCACAGCGGCAAGGTGCTGATTGGGCAATATCGGAAGAAGGATTCTTTGCCTACTATAGAAGAATGGTTTTCTAAAGTTTCTTATTTATCAGAAATGGGAAAAATTTCGGCTTATCCGAAAGACCATTCACAAGAGAGATACATTTCAGCGTGGAAAAGACGGGTAGATTTTGTACAGAATAAATATGGAATTAAAAAGTATTATTTAGCTTTTGAATAACTTAGTTTTAAGGGTAACGGTTAGAATTTTTGTTTTTACGTATTGGAGTTAAAGTATTTAAAAATTTCTTTTTTAGGATGTACGTATAATTGTTTGATGTTTATTTAATTTGTATGGTTTTTTTTTAACCCTGTATTCAGCTCTGGGAAGGAGGGGGGAGGGTAATGGGGGGGTGGGAGGGGGTAGCATTTTATTGTAAAACTTTAAAAATTTTCAATTAAAAAAAAATACTATTAATACAGATAGAGAATACCGTCATTTTAAAACGCCATTAAAAAGGTTTATTTCTTTGTGTGGCCGCAATACCGATTTATGAGCACAGGAGGGCACAGTTTTCTGTCCCATAGCTTTGGCTGGGAGTCCATCCTAGGCCTTTTTAATGGCCTCCATCCTAGAGCTAAGGCAGGGGTAAGGCAACCTTGGCTCTTTGATGACTGGTGGACTTCAACTCCCAGAATTCCTGAGCCAGCCCTGCTAAGGGACGGAAAACTGGTCAAATCAGATACCGTAGCCACAAAAATAAATAAACCTCTTTAATGGCGTTGTAAGATGATTATTGTCGATTATTAAAACCTTATTACTACGAATAAGCCACGATAGGCCTGAACTCGGTTTAAGATTTGAACCAGGATTTATTCTGCGCTCGTGTCGCACCGACCGGACCCCCCGTCACCACGGTAATATTAATAAGTCATTAAGAATAAAAATAGAGAAGAATAAGCGTCAAATGCTATTAAAAAGTATTTATTTCTTCGGGCGGCAGCAGTACCCATTTTTGAACACAGGAGGGCAGCGTTTCCCGTCCCATAGCATTAACAGGGAGGCGGTCGGAGGCCTTTTGCCCAGGATCGGGACACCGAGAAGCTAAGCCCTAAAGCGCAGAGCGTCAGCCAAAGGGTCGCCACTCTACGCTCTTCCGAAAGGGACGGGCCGCTTTCCTCAGCCTTCTGCGCATGTCCGCCGGCGTCGTTGAAATGCGACCCTCCCACTACGGCCGACTTTCCGTCCGTCCTTCTTAATCATCCTGCCACTTCCTTTTTTTCCGGGACCTTCTTGGCAGGGCGGACTCCACGTCCGATCAACGAGGTAAGCCTTTAAAACCCCATTAAAAAGGCTTCTTTCCCTTGGCGGCCGCAATACCCGTCCCATAGCATTTACCCTCGAGGCCAGCGTAGGCCTCGTCCACGGCCTCAATGCCGCTATCGCTAAGGGAGGGAAAACAGTGCCCTCCCGTGGCCAAGCCGGGTATAGCAGCCACCAAAAGAAATAAACCTTTAAAAATGGCAAAAGGGCCTCCCGTCGCCCTATTAATATTAACCAGAGGTTACTAATAAAAACGGGGGGGAAAGAAATAGCCTTAAAATCCCATTTAAAAGCTTTATTTTTTTCGGCGACCGTAGTACCCGTTTTTGACCACAGGAGGGCAGTGTTTCCCGTCTCATAGCATTAACACGGAGGCCGTCGTAGGCCATTTACCCAGGATCGGGACACCGAGAAGCTAAGCCCCAAAGCGCAGAGCGTCAGCCAAAGGGTCGCCACTCTATGCTCCTCCGAAAGGGACGGGCCGCTTCCCTCGGCCTTCTGCGCATGTCGGCCGGCTGGTTCTTGACGAGTAATCAGCAGGAGGCCCTCTCTAGACGGCGGGCTTCCTGTCCGTCGGTGTCGGCCGTCCCCCAGGTGCTGCAGTAAACGATTTCCGTTCCTTCGTTCTTAATCTTCCCACCTACTTCCTTCTGGATAGACCTCCTCAATATGTCCGACTTCCTGTCCGTTCAAATTTGCTGTCCTCCAGGGGCTTTGAAATGCGACCTTCCCAATATGGCCGACTTCCGTTCCTTCGTTCTTAATCTTCCCACCTACTTCCTTTTGGATAGACCTCCTCAATATGTCTGACTTCCTGTCCGTTCAAATTTGCTGTCCTCCAGGGGCTTTTAAATGTGACCTTCCCAATATGGCCGACTTCCGGTCAGTCCTTTTTAATCATCCTTCCACTTCCTTTTTTTCTGGGACCTTTCAATATGTCCGACTTCCTGTCCGCTCAAATTCGCCATCCTCCAGGGGCTTTTAAATGCGACCTTCCCAATATGGCCGACTTCCGGTCAGTCCTTTTTAATCCTTCCACTTCCTTTTTTTCTGGGACCTTTCAATATGTCCGACTTCCTGTCCGCTCAAATTCGCCATCCTCCAGGGGCTTTTAAATGCGACCTTCCCAATATGGCCGACCTCCAGTCCGTCCTTCTTAATCATCCTTCCACTTCCTTTTTTTCTGGGACCTTTCAATATGTCTGACTTCCTGTCCGCTCAAATTTGCCATCCTCCAGGGGCTTTTACATGCGACCTTCCCAATATGGCTGACCTCCGGTCCGTCCTTCTTAATCATCCTTCCACTTCCTTTTTTTCTGGGACCTTTCAATATGTCTGACTTCCTGTCCGCTCAAATTTGCCATCCTCCAGGGGCTTTTAAATGCGACCTTCCCAATATGGCTGACTGCCGGTTCCTCTTTCTTAATCATCCTTACACTTCCTTTTTTCGGGGACCTTCTCGATATGGCCACTTCCCGTCCGGTCAAATTCGTCATCCTCCATGGTTTTTAAAAGTGACCTTTCCATCATGGCCGACTTCCGGTCCTTCATTCTTAATCTTTCCCCCTACTTCCTTTCAGGGAGACCTCCTCAATATGGCCGACTTCCTGTCCGCTCAAATTCGCTGTCTTCCAGGGTGTTTAAAAAGCGTGTGTAACATGCTGGAGTCACAGGTTCGAATCCTGATGGGGTTTTCGGGTTTTGGGGGGTGTTTCTGGTTTTTTGGGGGGGTTTTCGGGTTTAGGGGGGGTTGTTCAGATTTAGTGAGGTTTTTCGGGTGTAGGGGGTTTTTTTCAGGTTTACGGGGTTTTTTTTCGGATTTCGGGCGGTTTTTTTGGGTTTAGGGAGGTTGTTCGGGTGTGTGGGGGTTGTTCGGGTGTAGGAGGGGTTGTTCGGGTTTAGGGGGGTTTTTTCGAGTGTAGGGGTTTTTTTTGGATGTAGGGGGGGTTTTCAGGTTTAGGCGTTTTTTTTTTTCAGGTGTAGGGGGGTTTTTTGGGTGTAGGGGGGGGTTTTGGGTGTAGGGGTTTTTTTTCGGGTGTAGGGGGTTTTTTTTGGGTTTAGGGATTTTTTTTGGGTGTAGGGGGGGTTTCGGGTTTAGGGGGGGTTGTTCGGGTTTAGGGGGGGTTGTTCGGGTTTAGGGGTTTTTTTTCGGGTTTAGGAGCGGTTGTTCGGGTTTAGGGGGGTTTTTCGGGTTTAGGGGGGTTTGTTTCTGGTGTAGGGGGTGTTGTTCGGGTTTTTTTAAAATAGGGGGGTTTTTTTCCGGGTTTAGGGGGTTTTTTTCGGGTTTAGGGGGGTTTTTTTGGGTTTAGGGGGGTTTTTTCTGGTTAGGTGTTTTTTTTTCTGTTTTAGAGGGGTTGTTCGGGTTTAGGGGGGTTGTTCGGGTTTAGTGGGGGTTTTCGGGTTTAGGGGGGTTTTTTCGGGTTTAGGGGTTTTTTTTCTGGTGTAGGGGTTTTTTTTCGGGTTTAGGGGTTTTTTTTCTGGTTTAGAGGGGTTGTTCGGGTTTACGGGGGGTTGTTCGGGTTTAGGGGGTTTTTTTCGGGTTTAGGGGGTTTTTTTCTGGTGTAGGGGTTTTTTTTCGGGTTTAGGGGGTTTTTTCGGGTTTAGGGGGGTTTTTTCGGGTTTAGGGGGGGTTGTTCGGGTTTAGGGGGGTTTTTTCGGGTTTAGGGGGGTTTTTTCGGGTTTAGGGGGGTTTTTTCGGGTTGTCCGGGTTTAGGGGTTTTTTTTCGGGTTTAGGGGGTTTTTTTCGGGTTTAGGGGGGTTTTTTTGGGTTTAGGGGGCTTTTTTCTGGTTGTCCGGGTTTAGGGGGGTTTTTTCGGGTTTGGGGGGTTTTTTCGGGTTGTCTGGGTTTAGGGGGGTTATTTCGGGTTTAGGGGTTTTTTTTCGGGTTTAGGGTTTTTTTTCGGGTTTAGGGGGGGTTGTTCGGGTTTAGGGGGTTTTTTTCGGGTTTACGGGGGTTTTTTCGGGTTGTCCGGGTTTAGGGGGGGGTTTCGGGTTCAGGGGGGTTAGGGTTAGGGTTAGGGTTAGGGTTAGGGTTAGGGTTAGGGTTAGGGTTAGGGGCAGCGATTTAGGGTTAGGGTTAGGGGCAGCGATTTAGGGTTAGGGTTAGGGTTAGGGTTAGGGTTAGGGTTAGGGTTAGGGTTAGGGTTAGGGTTAGGGTTTAGGGTTAGGGTTAGGGTTAGGGTTAGGGTTAGGGTTAGGGTTAGGGTTAGGGTTAGGGTTAGGGTTAGGGTTAGGGTTAGGGTTAGGGTTAGGGTTAGGGTTAGGGTTAGGGGTTAGGGGTTAGGGTTAGGGTTAGGGTTAGGGTTAGGGTTAGGGTTAGGGTTAGGGTTAGGGTTAGGGTTAGGGTTAGGGTTAGGGTTAGGGTTAGGGTTAGGTTAGGGTTAGGGTTAGGGTTAGGGTTAGGGTTAGGGTTAGGGTTAGGGTTAGGGTTAGGGTTAGGGT
>NW_024100312.1:0-8465 GCF_016545835.1 Crotalus tigris
TGTCCATTTTGCTCTATGAGTTCATGGTGACCTAACCCTAAGCCTAAGTGGAATTTTCCTCCTATGGGATTTTCCCATGTATTTTACCAGGAAACATAGATAGGGCAGCGTAGAAAAGTAAGTGCCCTCCTAACAATACCCAAGCATTCCAAGTTTGTTGGAAGTTTCCATTTTGATCTATGAGTTCATGGAGACCTAACCCTAACCCTAAGTTGAATTTTCCTCCTATGGGATTTTCCCATGTATTTTACCAGAAAACATAGATAGGGCAGCCTAGAAAAGTAAGTGCCCTCCTAACCATACCTAAGAACTCCGGGTTTGTTAGCAGTGTCCATTTTGCTCTATGGTTTCATGGTGACCTAACCCTAAGCCTATGTGGAATTTTCCTCCTATGGGATTTTCCCATGTATTTTACCAGAAAATATAGATAGGGCAGCCTAGAAAAGTAAGTGCCCTCCTAACCTTAACCAAGCACTCCGAGTTTGTTGGCAGTGTCCATTTTGCTGTATGATTTCATGGTGACCTAACCCTAAGTGGAATTTTCCTGCTGTGGGATTTTCCCATGTATTTTACCAGGAAACATAGATAGGGCAGCACAGAAAACTAAGCGCCCTCCTAACCATGCCCAAGCACTAAGAGTTTGTTGGCGGTGTCCATTTTGCTCTGTGAGTTCATGGTGACCTAACCCTAAGCCTAAGTGGAATTTTCCTCCTATGGGATTTTCCCATGTATTTTACCAGGAAATTTAGATAGGGCAGCCTAGAAAATTAAGTGCCCTCCTAACTATACCCAAGCATTCCAATTTTGTTGGCAGTTTACATTTTGCTCTATGAGTTCATGGTGACCTAACCCTAAGCCTAAGTGGAATTTTCCTCCTATGGGATTTTCCCATGTATTTTACCAGGAAACATAGATAGGGCAGCGTAGAAAAGTAAGTGCCCTCCTAACAATACCCAAGCATTCCAAGTTTGTTGGAAGTTTCCATTTTGATCTATGAGTTCATGGAGACCTAACCCTAACCCTAAGTGGAATTTTCCTCTTATGGGATTTTCCCATGTATTTTACCAGGAAACATAGATAGGGCAGCCTAGAAAAGTAAGTGCCCTCCTAACCATACCCAAGCAACGTGCTTCTCGGAGTTTGTGGCAGTGTCCACTTTTGATCTATGATTTCATGGTGACTCTAACTCCTAAGCCTAAGTGGAATTTTCCTGCTTTTGGGATTTTCCCATGTTTTTACCCAGGTAACATAGAAGCGCAGCACAGAAAGTAAGTGCCCTCCAAACCATACCCAAGCACTCCGAGTTTGTTGGCAGTGACCATTTTGCTCTATGAGATCATGTCACCTAACCCTAAGCCTAAGTGAAATTTTCCTCCTATGGGATTTTCCCATGTATTTTACCAGGAGACATAGATAGGGAAGCCTAGAAAAGTAAGTGCCGTCCTAACCATACCCAAGCACTCCCAGTTTGTTGGCAGTTTCCATTTTGTCCTATGAGTTCATGGTGACCTAACCCTCAGCCTAAGTTTAATTTTCCTCCTATGGGATTTTCCCTGTATTTTTGTCCGAAAACATAGATAGGAGGCATGCCTAAAAAGATTAAGTGGCCCTCCTACCATACCCTAAGAAACTCCGAGTTTGTTAGCGTGTCCGTTTTGCTCTATGAATTTCATGTTGAACTAACTCCTTAAGCCTAAGTGGAGTTTTCCTCCTATTGGATTTTCCATGTATTTTACCAAGGAAAGATAGATAGGGCAAGCACGAGAAAGTAAGTGCCGCGTGCCTAAACCATGTCCAAGCAGTAAAGTATGTTGGCGGTGTCCTTTTGCTCTTTGATTTCATGGTGAACTAACCCTAAGCCTATGTGGAATTTTCCTCCTATGGGATTTTCCCATGTATTTTACCAGAAAATATAGATAGGGCAGCCTAGAAAAGTAAGTGCCCTCCTAACCATGTGCAAGCACTAAGAGTTTGTTGGCGGTGTCCATTTTGCTCTATGAGTTCATGGAGACCTATCCCTAACCCTAAGTGGAATTTTCCTCTTATTGGATTTTCCCATGTATTTTACCAGGAAACATAGATAGGGCAGCCTAGAAAAGTAAGTGCCCTCCTAACCTTACCCAAGCACTCCGAGTTTTTTGGCAGTGTCCATTTTGCTGTATGATTTCATGGTGACCTAACCCTAAGCCTAAGTGGAATTTTCCTGCTGTGGGATTTTCCCATGTATTTTACCAGGAAACATAGATAGGGCAGCACAGAAAAGTAAGCGCCCTCCTAACCATGCCCAAGCACTAAGAGTTTGTTGGCGGTGTCCATTTTGCTCTGTGAGTTCATGGTGACCTAACCCTAAGCCTAAGTGGAATTTTCCTCCTATGGGATTTTACCATGTATTTTACCAGGAAATTTAGATAGGGCAGCCTAGAAAAGTAAGTGCCCTCCTAACTATACCCAAGCATTCCAATTTTGTTGGCAGTTTCCATTTTGCTCTATGAGTTCATGGTGACCTAACCCTAAGCCTAAGTGGAATTTTCCTCCTATGGGATTTTCCCATGTATTTTACCAGGAAACATAGATAGGGCAGCGGAGAAAAGTAAGTGCCCTCCTAACAATACCCAAGCATTCCAAGTTTGTTGGCAGTTTCCATTTTGCTCTATGAGGTCATGGAGACCTAACCCTAACCCTAAGTGGAATTTTCCTCTTATGGGATTTTCCCATGTATTTTACCAGGAAACATAGATAGGGCAGCCTAGAAAAGTAAGTGCCCTCCTAACAATATACAAGCACTCCGAGTTTGTTGGCAGCTTCCATTTTGCCCTAAGAGTTCATGGTAACCTAACCCTAACTCTACGTGGAATTTTCCCCTCTAATGGTATTTTCCCCATGTATTTACCATGAAATTTAGGGATAGGGCAGCCTAGAAAAGTAGTGCCTCCTAACTATACCCAAGTCATTTTCCAATTTTGTTGGCTCATTTTGCTCTCTATGCGTTCATGGTGACCTACTCTAAGCGCTAAAGTTAATTTTCCTCCTTATGGCGATTTTTTCCCGATGTATTTTCCAAAGACATAGGATAGGTGCAGCCAGAAAAGTAGTGCCCTCCTACAACCCAGGACGCAAGAACTCCGAGTTTGTTACATGGTCCATTTTGCTCTATGATTTCATGGTGAACTAACCCTAAGCCTAAGTGGAATTTTCCTCCTACGGGATTTTCCCATGTATTTTACCAGGAAAGATAGATAGGGCAGCACAGAAAAGTAAGTGCCCTCCTAACCATGTCCAAGCACTAAGAGTTTGTTGGCGGTGTCCATTTTGCTCTATGAGTTCATGGTGACCTAACCCTAAGCCTATGTGGAATTTTCCTCCTATGGGATTTTCCCATGTATTTTACCAGAAAATATAGATAGGGCAGCCTAGAAAAGTAAGTGCCCTCCTAACCATGTGCAAGCACTAAGAGTTTGTTGGCGGTGTCCATTTTGCTCTATGAGTTCATGGAGACCTAACCCTAACCCTAAGTGGAATTTTCCTCTTATTGGATTTTCCCATGTATTTTACCAGGAAAAATAGATAGGGCAGCCTAGAAAAGTAAGTGCCCTCCTAACCTTAACCAAGCACTCCGAGTTTGTTGGCAGTGGTCCTTTTGGCTGTATGATTTCATGTGACCGAACCCAAGCCTAAGTCGGATTTTTCCTGCTGTGGGGATTTTTCCTGTATTTTACCAGGAAACATAGATAGGGCAGCCTAGAAAAGTAAGTGCTTTCCAAACCATACCCAAGAACTACGGTTTTGTTGGCGGTGTCCATTTTGCTCTATGAGTTCATGGTGACCTAACCCTAAGCCTAAGTGGAATTTTCCTCCTATGGGATTTTCCCATGTATTTTACCAGGAAACATAGATAGGGCAGCCTAGAAAAGTAAGTGCCCTCCTAACCATACCCAAGAACTCCGAGTTTGTTAGCAGTGTCCATTTTGCTCTATGATTTCATGGTGAACTAACCCTCAGCCTAAGTGGAATTTTCCTCCTATGGGATTTTCCCATGTATTTTACCAGGAAAGATAGATAGGGCAGCCTAGAAAAGTAAGTGCCCTCCTAACCATACCCAAGAACTCCGAGTTTGTTAGCAGTGTCCATTTTGCTCCATGATTTCATGGTGAACTAACCCTAAGCCTATGTGGAATTTTCCTCCTATGGGATTTTCCCATGTATTTTACCAGAAAATATAGATAGGGCAGCCTAGAAGAGTAAGTGCCCTCCTAACCATGTGCAAGCACTAAGAGTTTGTTGGCGGTGTCCATTTTGCTCTATGAGTTCATGGAGACCTAACCCTAACCCTAAGTGGAATTTTCCTCTTATTGGATTTTCCCATGTATTTTACCAGGAAACATAGATAGGGCAGCCTAGAAAAGTAAATGCCCTCCTAACCTTAACCAAGCACTCCGAGTTTGTTGGCAGTGTCCATTTTGCTGTATGATTTCATGGTGACCTAACCCTAAGCCTAAGTGGAATTTTCCTGCTGTGGTATTTTCCCATGTATTTTACCAGGAAACATAGATAGGGCAGCACAGAAAAGTAAGCGCCCTCCTAACCATGCCCAAGCACTAAGAGTTTGTTGGCGGTGTCCATTTTGCTCTGTGAGTTCATGGTGACCTAACCCTAAGCCTAAGTGGAATTTTCCTCCTATGGGATTTTCCCATGTATTTTACCAGGAAATTTAGATAGGGCAGCCTAGAAAAGTAAGTGCCCTCCTAACTATACCCAAGCATTCCAATTTTGTTGGCAGTTTCCATTTTGCTCTATGTGTTCATGGTGACCTAACTCTAAGCCTAAGTTGAATTTTCCTCCTATGGGATTTTCCCATGTATTTTACCAGAAAACATAGATAGGGCAGCCTAGAAAAGTAAGTGCCCTCCTAACCATACCCAAGCACTCCAAGTTTGTTGGCAGTGTCCATTTTGCTCTATGATTTCATGGTGACCTAACCCTAAGCCTAAGTGGAATTTTCCTGCTGTGGGATTTTCCCATGTATTTTACCAGGAAACATAGATAGCGCAGCACAGAAAAGTAAGCGCCCTCCTAACCATGCCCAAGCACTAAGAGTTTGTTGGCGGTGTCCATTTTGCTCTATGAGTTCATGGTGACCTAACCCTAAGCCTATGTGGAATTTTCCTCCTATGGGATTTTCCCATGTATTTTACCATGAAAGATAGATAGGGCAGCACAGAAAAGTAAGTGCCCTCCTAACCATGTCCAAGCACTAAGAGTTTGTTGGCAGTGTCCATTTTGCTCTATGAGTTCATGGTGACCTAACCCTAAGCCTATGTGGAATTTTCCTCCTATGGGATTTTCCCATGTATTTTACCAGAAAATATAGATAGGGCAGCCTAGAAAAGTAAGTGCCCTCCTAACCTTAACCAAGCACTCCGAGTTTGTTGGCAGTGTCCATTTTGCTGTATGATTTCATGGTGACCTAACCCTAAGTGGAATTTTCCTGCTGTGGGATTTTCCCATGTATTTTACCAGGAAACATAGATAGGGCAGCACAGAAAAGTAAGCGCCCTCCTAACCATGCCCAAGCACTACGAGTTTGTTGGCAGTGTCCATTTTGCTCTATGAGTTCATGGTGACCTAACCCTAAGCCTAAGTGGAATTTTCCTCCTATGGGATTTTCCCATGTATTTTACCAGGAAACATAGATAGGGCAGCGTAGAAAAGTAAGTGCCCTCCTAACAATACCCAAGCATTCCAAGTTTGTTGGAAGTTTCCATTTTGATCTATGAGTTCATGGAGACCTAACCCTAACCCTAAGTGGAATTTTCCTCCTATGGGATTTTCCCATGTATTTTACCAGGAAACATAGATAGGGCAGCCTAGAAAAGTAAGTGCCCTCCTAACAATACCCAAGCATTCCAATTTTGTTGGAGTTTCCATTTTGCTCTATGAGTTCATGGAGACCTAACCCTAACCCTAAGTGGAATTTTCCTCTTATGGGATTTTCCATGTATTTTACCAGGAAACATAGATAGGGCAGCCTAGAAAATTAAGTGCCCTCCTAACCATACCCAAGCACTCCGAGTTTGTTGGCAGTGTCCATTTTGCTCTATGATTTCATGGTGACCTAACCCTAAGCCTAAGTGGAATTTTCCTGCTGTGGGATTTTCCCATGTATTTTACCAGGAAACATAGATAGGCAGCACAGAAAAGTAAGCGCCCTCCTAACCATGCCCAAGCACTAAGAGTTTGTTGGCGGTGTCCATTTTGCTCTATGAGTTCATGGTGACCTAACCCTAAGCCTAAGTGGAATTTTCCTCCTATGGGATTTTCCCATGTATTTTACCAGGAAATTTAGATAGGGCAGCCTAGAAAAGTAAGTGCCCTCCTAACTATACCCAAGCATTCCAATTTTGTTGGCAGTTTCCATTTTGCTCTATGAGTTCATGGTGACCTAACCCTAAGCCTAAGTTGAATTTTCCTCCTATGGGATTTTCCCATGTATTTTACCAGAAAACATAGATAGGGCAGCCTAGAAAAGTAAGTGTCCTCCTAACCATACCCAAGAACTCCGAGTTTGTTAGCAGTGTCCATTTTGCTCTATGATTTTATGGTGAACTAACCCTAAGCCTAAGTGGAATTTTCCTCCTATGGGATTTTCCCATGTATTTTACCAGGAAAGATAGATAGGGCAGCACAGAAAAGTAAGTGCCCTCCTAACCATGTCCAAGCACTAAGAGTTTGTTGGCGGTGTCCATTTTGCTCTATGAGTTCATGGTGACCTAACCCTAAGCCTATGTGGAATTTTCCTCCTATGGGATTTTCCCATGTATTTTACCAGAAAATATAGATAGGGCAGCCTAGAAAAGTAAGTGCCCTCCTAACCATGTGCAAGCACTAAGAGTTTTTTGGCGGTGTCCATTTTGCTCTATGAGTTCATGGAGACCTTACCCTAACCCTAAGTGGAATTTTCCTCTTATTGGATTTTCCCATGTATTTTACCAGGAAACATAGATAGGGCAGCCTAGAAAAGTAAGTGCCCTCCTAACCTTAACCAAGCACTCCGAGTTTGTTGGCAGTGTCCATTTTGCTGTATGATTTCATGGTGACCTAACCCTAAGCCTAAGTGGAATTTTCCTGCTGTGGGATTTTCCATGTATTTTACCAGGAAACATAGATAGGGCAGCACAGAAAAGTAAGCGCCCTCCTAACCATGCCCAAGCACTAAGAGTTTGTTGGCGGTGTCCATTTTGCTCTGTGAGTTCATGGTGACCTAACCCTAAGCCTAAGTGGAATTTTCCTCCTATGGGATTTTCCCATGTATTTTACCAGGAAATTTAGAAAGGGCAGCCTAGAAAAGTAAGTGCCCTCCTAACTATACCGAAGCATTCCAATTTTGTTGGCAGTTTCCATTTTGCTCTATGAGTTCATGGTGACCTAACCATAAGCCTAAGTGGAATTTTCCTCCTATGGGATTTTCCCATGTATTTTACCAGGAAACATAGATAGGGCAGCGTAGAAAAGTAAGTGCCCTCCTAACAATACCCAAGCATTCCAAGTTTATTGGCAGTTTCCATTTTGCTCTATGAGTTCATGGAGACCTAACCCTAACCCTAAGACGAATTTTCCTCTTATGGGATTTTCCCATGTATTTTACCAGGAAACATAGATAGGGCAGCCTAGAAAAGTAAGTGCCCTCCTAACCATACCCAAGCACTCGGAGTTTGTTGGCAGTGTCCATTTTGCTCTATGATTTCATGGTGACCTAACCCTAAGCCTAAGTGGAATTTTCCTGCTGTGGGATTTTCCCATGTATTTTACCAGGAAACATAGATAGCGCAGCACAGAAAAGTAAGCGCCCTCCTAACCATGCCCAAGCACTAAGAGTTTGTTGGCGGTGTCCATTTTGCTCTATGAGTTCATGGTGACCTAACCCTAAGCCTAAGTGGAATTTTCCTCCTATGGGATTTTCCCATGTATTTTACCAGGAAATTTAGATAGGGCAGCCTAGAAAAGTAAGTGCCCT
The DNA here is from genome assembly GCF_016545835.1 of Crotalus tigris. Taxonomy (NCBI): domain Eukaryota; kingdom Metazoa; phylum Chordata; class Lepidosauria; order Squamata; family Viperidae; genus Crotalus; species Crotalus tigris. The sequence continues at coordinate 8,012 of NW_024100312.1, forward strand.
CCTAACTATACCCAAGCATTCCAATTTTGTTGGCAGTTTCCATTTTGCTCTATGAGTTCATGGTGACCTAACCCTAAGCCTAAGTTGAATTTTCCTCCTATGGGATTTTCCCATGTATTTTACCAGAAAACATAGATAGGGCAGCCTAGAAAAGTAAGTGCCCTCCTAACCATACCCAAGAACTCCGAGTTTGTTAGCAGTGTCCATTTTGCTCTATGATTTCATGGTGAACTAACCTTAAGCCTAAGTGGAATTTTCCTCCTACGGGATTTTCCCATGTATTTTACCAGGAAAGATAGATAGGGCAGCACAGAAAAGTAAGTGCCCTCCTAACCATGTCCAAGCACTAAGAGTTTGTTGGCGGTGTCCATTTTGCTCTATGAGTTCATGGTGACCTAACCCTAAGCCTATGTGGAATTTTCCTCCTATTGGATTTTCCCATGTATTTTACCAG
>NW_024100313.1:0-3551 GCF_016545835.1 Crotalus tigris
CCGAACGCGACCCTCGCTGCGATTTCCCTTTCTTTTCTTTCCCCCCCCCTTTTTTTTTCTATTTTCTTTTTTTTTTTTTTTTTCCCCTCCTTTGCCGGGTAGACCGACGCCCGCACCCCGCACTTGGAACCCGGCTCGCCAACGTCCCTTCCCTCCTTCTGCCGGGTAGACCGGAGAGCACTCGCGCGGCCACGCCCACGCGCCCAAAACAAACATACCAATCGGTTCGCGGGTAGACACGTGCACAGGGGGCACGCGCGCGCAGACGCGCAGGGGCACGCGAGGAGAGGAGCGCTCGCGAGCGCACACACGCAATCCTAGCTACATGCGCACACGCACACGCACACACGCATAGGTACAAACGTGCAGACGCAGACGCGCAGGGACACGCGCGCAGAACACACACACACAGGCACGCAGTCGCGGAGGCTGAGGCACTCAGGCGCCCACGCAGTCAGAGGCGCACGCTGTCGTTCACGCACACGCACACACCCGCACTGGTGGGGCCAGACGCGCCGAGAGGCGCGCGCGCGCGCTGGCTAGCGCTCACAGGCGGAGGCGCAGCCAGACGCGCAGGCGCGCGCAAGGAGACGCCCGCCCAGGCACGCCGCCGTCGCCCCTGCTCTCCCACACACGCGCAGAGACTCCCGCTCGCGCACACGCAATGAGACGCAGGCAGTCGCTCACGCACGCACGCGCAGGGAACCGCACGCACACGCAATCAGACACGCGCGCACACGCGCAGTCACAGCCAGGCACGCAGTCGCGCCTGCTCTCTCTCTCTCTCTCTCTCTCTCTCTCTCTCTCTCTCTCTCACTCTCTCTCTCACACACACACACACACACACACACACACACACACGCTCGCACACACACGCAGTCGCTCACGCACGCACACACAAAAACAGAGATAGAGATTGCTTTCCCTCCGGTTCTCCTCCTCCCGGTACACGGGGCCTCTCCCGGGTAGACCTGCGGGTAGAACGATCCCACCACCCGCCACTGTGGCAGAACGACCCCTGGTCCACTCAGGGGCGACCGCCGAGGTTCCCAGACCGTCGACGGCGGACTCTGCGCATGCCGACGCCGTTCCGGACTCCTCCGGGCGAGCGCTGACACGTTTTCCCGTCCGCGGCGGCCAAGTACCTCCCGAAGGGAGGGAGGGAGGGAGGGAGCGAGGGAGCGAGGGCGGGAGAGAGGGAGGGAGGGAGGAAGGAAGGAAGGAAGGAAGGAAGGAAGGAAGGAAGGTAGCTACGCACCTAAAGCAAAATCTCACCAGCCTTTCATGCGTTGCTCGGATTTCCCTTCGGTTCTTCTGTTCCCAGGTAAACCGGGCCTCTCTTGGGTAGACCGGGCCGCTACCGAATAGACCTCTGGGTAGACCGATCCTGATGCCAGCTGCTGCGGTAGAAGGCCCCCCCCCGCTCCCCGCCGGTGCGACCGCGGAGTTTCCCGGAACGACCACGGCGGACTCTGAGCGCACCGACGCCGTTCCGGACTTCTACGGGCGACCGGCGACCGGTATGCCAGTCCGCGGCTGCTAACTGCCTCTGGGAGGGAGGGAGGTACGTACCTACCTACCTAGGTCAAAATCTCACCCTCCTGTTAGGCGATGCTCGGATCCCCCCCACCCGGTTCGCCTGTCCCCGTTAGACCGGGCCTCTACCGGGTAGACTTCAGATAGACCGATCCCGAGGCCCGCACTGCAGCGAACGACTCCGGTGCACGCCGTTGGGCACGGCGGATTTGCGCGAAACGACGACGGCGGACCACATCCGCACGCCGACGCCGTTCCGGGCTACTCCTGGCGACCGGCGACCGGTTTTGAGACCGTCCGGTCCCTGTTCACCGTGCTCTACAGCCATAGACCTTCGGGTTAGAACCGATCCGGATGCCACCACCGGCAGAAGGCCCACCCCCCTCCCGATCCCACGCCCGCCGGTGCGACCGCGGAGTTTCCCGGAACGACGACGGCGGATTCTGCGCCCACCGAGCCGTTCCGGACTTCTCCTGGCGACCGGTGACCGGTATGCCCGTCCGCGTCAGCCAAGTGCCTCCGGAAGGCAGGGAGGAAGGAAGGAACGGAGGTACCTACGTCAAAATCTCACCCTCCTGTTTGGCGATGCTCGGATTTCCCCCCGGTTCGCCTGTTCCCGGGTACCCCGGGCCTCTTGCGGGTAGACCGGGCCTCTACCGGGCAGACCTGCAGCTAGACCGATCCCGATTCCCGGCACTGCATCAGAACGACTCCCGGTGCACGCCGTGGCGACGGCGGAGTTTCCCGAAACGACGACGGCGGACCCTCCGCACGCCGACGCCGTTCCGGGCTACTCCTGGCGACCGGCGACCGGGTTGACCGTCCGGTTCGCCTGTACATCCGGGCCCTCTCAGAAGACTACGTAGACCGATCCTCATGGCCAGCCACTGGCAGAATGGTCCCCGACCCGCCCGCTATCCTCGCCGTGGCGACCCGGCAGGTTCCCGTAACGACGACGGCGTATTCTGCCCCACCACGCCTTTTCCGGACTTTCTCCTGGCGACCGGTGACCGTTATGCCGTCCGCGCAGCAAGTGCTCCGGCAGGAAGGAAGGAAGGAAAGAGAAGGGAGGGAGGAGGAGGGGAGGGAACGGAGGCCCTACGTCAAAATCTCACCCTCCTGTTAGGCTATGCTCGATTTCCCTCCTGGTTCAGCCTGTTCCCGTGTAGACCGGGCCTCTACCGGGTAGACCTCAGCCAGACCGACCCGAGGCTCGGCACTGCAGCAGAACGACCTCCCTGTGCACAGCCGTGGCGACGGCGGAGTTCCCGGACCGACGACGGCGGACACTCCGCACGCAGACGCCGTTCCGGGCTACTCCTGGCGACCGGCGACCGGTTTGACCGTCCGCGGTAGGGAGGCAGGCAGGCAGGCAGGCAGGCAGGCAGGCAGGCACCTACGGGAAAATCACTCAGGCGATGCACGGAGTCCCCACCGGCCCCCTTGTAGACCGGACCTCTGCCGGGTAGACCTTCGGGTAGACCGGGCCGTACGCACGACCCTGCCACAGAACGCTCTCCGGTCGACGACGGGGCGACCGCGGAGGTCGCCGGAAGGACGCCGGTGAAGTACGGGCACGCCGACGCCCTTTCGGAGCCCTCCTGGCGACCGGCGACCGGCGGCGGCCAAGTGCCTCCGAGCTCTCTCGGTATACCCCGGAAGACGCCAAGGGGAAGGCCGTGCCGGGCCGAGCCGGCACAGGCTTCCAGGAGCCCCGGCCTCGCCGGCCGCCTAGCCCTCGGCCAACCTCCGGTACGGAGAACGGCGCCCGCCTTAGATTTGTGCGCGGAGATTTCTGGCGACAGGGCCCGCCGTAACCATGACCGGACCCTCTTACCGCCACTTGTCTCCGATCGATCTCGGACACCTCGGTCGCCTCGGGGAGGGACCTCCGCGGGCCGCCCCGACCCGGGTCGGTGTTCAGGCGGAGCGGACGCCTCCCCGCCGCGGTGACCGTCCAGGCTTAACACGGGCGCCCGGATCCTCCTCCGGGGGGTTCCTCGCCCGGCTTCCCC
>NW_024100314.1:0-18357 GCF_016545835.1 Crotalus tigris
AAAAAAAGTTTTTCACCTCTGCAGCACAAGAATCCGTGACCCCGGCATCAGGGATTTTCTTCCCTGGATACCAAAACGGCTCAATTTTTGAAAACTAGACAAAGCACCATTTTTAAGCATGAAATTTAACCCGGAACCCATTCTGAGGTCCATTTTTACATTTGGGTCAAAAAAATTTTTTCACCTCTGGAGCAAAAAAATCCGTGACCCCGGCATCAGGAATTTCCTTTCACGGACACCAAAACAGCTCAATTTTTAAAAACTAGAAAAAGCACCATTTTTAATATGAAATTTAACCCCGAATCCCATTTCCGGAGCACACAAATCCATGAACCCGGCTCGAAATTTCCTTCCCCGAACACCGAAACGGCTGAAAAATTAAAAAAACTACAAAAAGCACCATTTTTAAGCATGAAATTTTGACCCTTAATCCATTCTGAGTCCGTGTTTACTTTTGGGTCAAAAAAAATTTTTCACCTCTGGAGCACAAAAATCCGTGACACCGGCATGCAGGTGATTTCCTTCCCTGGATACAAAACGGCTCAATTTTTGAAAACTAGACAAAGCACCATTTTTAAGCATGAAATTTAACCCCGAATCCCATTATGAGGTCCGTTTTTACATTTGGGTCAAAAAAAAAATTTTCACCTCTGGAGCAGAAAAATCCGTGACCCGGGGACACGGATTTCCTTCCCAGGATACCAAAACGACTCAATTTTTGAAAACTATACAAATCACCATTTTTAAGCATGAAATTTAACCCAGATCTCATTCTGAGGTCCATTTTTACATTTGGGTCAAAAAAATTTTTTCACCTCTGGAGCAAAAAATCCGTGACCCCGGCATCAGGAATTTCCTTCCCTGGATACCAAAACGGCTCAATTTTTGAAAACTACACACAGCACCATTTTTAAGCATCAAATTTAATCCCAAATCCCATTCTGAGGTCCATTTTTACATTTGGGTCAAAAAAAGTTTTTCACCTCTGGAGCACAAAAATCCGTGACCCCGGCATCAGGAATTTCCTAGCCCGGAAACTAAAACGGCTCAATTTTTGAAAACTAGAAAAAGCACCATTTTTAAGCATGAAATTTAACCCCGAATCCCATTCTGAGGTCCATTTTTACATTTGGGTCAAAAAAAAATTTTCACTTCTGGAGCAAAAAAATCCGTGACCCCGGCATCAGTAATTTCCTTCCCTGGATACCAAAACGACTCAATTTTTGAAAACTAGACAAATCACCATTTTTAAGCATGAAATTTAACCCAGATCCCATTCGGAGGTCCATTTTGACATTTGGGTCAAAAAAAATTTTTCACCTCTGGAGCAAAAAATCCGTGACCCCGGCATCAGGAATTTCCTTCCCTGGATACCAAAACGGCTCAATTTTTGAAAACTAGACAAAGCACCATGTTTAAGCATCAAATATAATCCCAAATCCCATTCTGAGGACCGTTTTTATATTTGGGTCAAAAAAAGTTTTTCACCTCTGCAGCACAAGAATCCGTGACCCCGGCATCAGGGATTTTCTTCCCTGAATACCAAAACAGCTCAATTTTTGAAAACTAGAAAAAACACCATTTTTAACCATGAAATTTAACCCTGAATCCCTGTCTGAGGTCCTTTTTTACATTTGGGTCAAAAAAATTTTTTTTATCTCCGGAGCACAAAAATTCATGACTCTGGCATCAGGAATTTCCTTCCCCGAACACCAAAACAGCTCAATTTTTAAAAACTAGAAAAAGCACTATTTTTAAGTATGAAATTTAACCCCGAATCCCATTTCTGGAGCACAAAAATCCATGAATCCGGCATCAGAAATTTCCTTCCCCGAACACCAAAACGGCTGAAAGATTAAAAACTACAAAAAGCACCATTTTTAAGCATGAAATTTGACCCTTAATCCCATTCTGAAGTCCGTTTTTACATTTGGGTCAAAAAAAAATTTTTCACCTCTGGAGCACAAAAATCCGTGACCCCGGCATCAGGGATTTCCTTCCCTGGATACCAAAACAGCTCAATTTTTGAAAACTAGACAAATCACCATTTTTAAGCATGAAATTTAACCCGGATCCCATTCTGAGCTCCATTTTTACATTTGGGTCAAACAAAATTTTTCACCTCTGGAGCAAAAAAATCCGTCACCCCGGCAACAGGAATTTCCTTCCCTTGATACCAAAACGGCTCAATTTTTGAAAACTAGACAAAGGACCATTTTTAAGCATGAAATTTAACCCCGAATCCCATTCTGAGCTCCGTTTTTAAATTTGCGTCCCAAAAAAATGTTTTCAGCTCCGGAGCACAAAAATCCGTGACCCTGGCATCAGGAATTTCCTTCCCTGAACACCAAAACAACTCAATTTTTAAAAACTAGAAAAAGCACCATTTTTTAGCATGAAATTTAACCCCGAATCCCATTTCCGGAGAACAAAAATCCATGAACCCGGCGTCAGGAATTTCCTTCCCTGAACACCAAAAGAGCTCAATTTTTGAAAACTAGACAAATCACCATTTTTAAGCATGAAATTTAACCCGGATCCCATTCTGAGGTCCATTTTTACATTTGGGTCAAAAAAAATTTTTCACCTCTGGAGCAAAAAAATCCGTGACCCCGGCATCAGGAATTTCCTTCCCTGGATACCAAAACGGCTCAATTTTTGAAAACTAGACAAAGCACCATTTTTAAGCATCAAATGTAATCCCAAATCCTATTCTGAGGACCGTTTTTATATTTGGGTCAAAAAAAGTTTTTCACCTCTGCAGCACAAAAATCCGTGACCCCGGCATCAGGAATTTCCTAGCCTGGACACTAAAACGGCTCAATTTTTGAAAACTAGACAAATCACCATTTTTAACCATGAAATTTAACCCAGATCCCATTCTGAAAGTCTGTTATTACATTTGGGTCAAAAAAAAAATCACTTCCAGAGCACAAAAATCCGTGAGCTGGTATCAGGAATTACCTTCCCCAGACACCAAAACGGCTCAATTATTAAAAACTAGAAAAAGCACCATTTCTAAGCATGAAATTTAACCCCGAATCCCATTCTGAGCTCCGTTTTTAAATTTGCGTCCCAAAAAAATGTTTTCAGCTCCGGAGCACAAAAATCCGTGACCCTGGCATCAGGAATTTCCTTCCCTGAACACCAAAACAGCTCAATTTTTGAAAACTAGACAAAGCACCATTTTTAAGCATCAAATGTAATCCCAAATCCCATTCTGAGGACCGTTTTTATATTTGGGTCAAAAAAAGTTTTTCACCTCTGCAGCACAAAAATCCGTGACCCCGGCATCAGGAATTTCCTTCCCTGGATACCAAAAAGGCTCAGTTTTTGAAAACTAGACAAATCACCATTTTTAAGCATGAAATTTAACCCAGATCCCATTCTGAAAGTCTGTTATTACATTTGGGTAAAAAAAAAATCACTTCCAGAGCACAAAAATCCGTGAGCTGGTATCAGGAATTACCTTCCCCAGACACAAAAATGGCTCAATTATTAAAAACTAGAAAAAGCACCATTTCTAAGCATGAAATTTAACCCCGAATCCCATTCTGAGCTCCATTTTTAAATTTGCGTCCCAAAAAAATGTTTTCAGCTCCGGAGCACAAAAATCCGTGACCCTGGCATCAGGAATTTCCTTCCCTGAACACCAAAACAGCTCAATTTTTAAAAACTAGAAAAAGCACCATTTTTTAGCATGAAATTTAACCCCGAATCCCATTTCCGGAGCACAAAAATCCATGAACCCGGCATCAGTAATTTCCTTCCCTGAATACCAAAACAGCTCAATTTTTGAAAACTAGAAAAAACACCATTTTTAACCATGAAATTTAACCCTGAATCCCGGTCTGAGGTCCTTTTTTACATTTGGGTCAAAAAAATTTTTTTTATCTCCGGAGCACAAAAATTCATGACCCTGGCATCAGGAATTTCCTTCCCCGAACACCAAATCAGCTCAATTTTTAAAAACTAGAAAAAGCACTATTTTTAAGTATGAAATTTAACCCCGAATCCCATTTCTGGAGCACAAAAATCCATTTATCGGCATCAGAAATTTCCTTCCCCGAACACCAAAACGGCTGAAAGATTAAAAACTACAAAAAGCACCATTTTTAAGCATGAAATTTGACCCTTAATCCCATTCTGAGGTCCGTTTTTACATTTGGGTCAAAAAAAAATTTTTCACCTCTGGAGCACAAAAATCCGTGACCCCGGCATCAGGGATTTCCTTCCCTGGATACCAAAACAGCTCAATTTTTGAAAACTAGACAAATCACCATTTTTAACCATGAAATTTAACCCGGATCCCATTCTGAGGTCCATTTTTACATTTGGGTCAAAAAAAATTTTTCACCTCTGGAGCAAAAAAATCCGTCACCCCGGCAACAGGAATTTCCTTCCCTTGATACCAAAACGGCTCAATTTTTGAAAACTAAACAAAGCACCATTTTTAGGCATGAAATTTAACCCCGAATCCCATTATGAGGTCCGTTTTTACATTTGGGTCAAAAAAAAAATTTTCACCTCTGGAGCACAAAAATCCGTGACCCCGGCGTCAAGGATTTCCTTCCCTGGATACCAAAATGACTCAATTTTTGAAAACTAGACAAATCACCATTTTTAAGCATGAAATTTAACCCAGATCCCATTCTGAGGTCCATTTTTACATTTGGGTCAAAAAAAATTTTTCACCTCTGGAGCAAAAAAATCCGTGACCCCGGCATCAGGCATTTTCTTCCCTGGATACCAAAACGGCTCAATTTTTGAAAACTAGACAAAGCACCATTTTTAAGAATCAAATTTAACCCCGAATCCCATTTCTGGAGCACAAAAATCCATGAACCCGGCATCAGGAATTTCCTTCCCCGAACACCCAAACGGCTGAAAGATTAAAAACTACAAAAAGCACCATTTTTAAGCATGAAATTTGACCCTTAATCCCATTCTGAGGTCCGTTTTTACATTTGGGTCAAAAAAATTTTTTTCACCTCTGGAGAACAAAAATCCGTGTCCCCGGCATCAGGGATTTCCTTTCCTGGATACCAAAACAGCTCAATTTTTGAAAACTAGACAAATCACCATTTTTAAGCATGAAATTTAACCCCGAATCCCATTCTGAGGTCCATTTCTACATTTGGGTCAAAAAAAAAATTTTCACCTCTGGAGCAAAAAATCCGTGACCCCGGCATCAGGAATTTCCTTCCCTGGATACCAAAACGGCTCAATTTTTGAAAACTAGACAAAGCACCATTTTTAAGCATCAAATTTAATCCCAAATCCCATTCTGAGGTCCGTTTTTACATTTGGGTCAAAAAAATGTTTTCATTTCCGGAGCACAAAAATACGTGACCGCGGCAGCAGGGATTTCTCCCTGGATACCAAACCGACTAATTTGAAAATAGACAAAGCACCATTTTTAGATGAAAATTTAACCCCGATTTTCAATTTAAGGAGCACAAAAACCAGGAAACCTGGCATCAGAAATCTCCTTCCCTGAACACCAAAACGGCTCTTTGAAAAAATTAAAAACTAGAAAAAGCACCATTTTTAAGCATGAAATTTAACCCCGAATCCCATTCTGAGGTCCGTTTTTACATTTGGGTCAAAAAAAATTTTTCACCTTTGGAGCAAAAAAATCCGTGACCCCGGCATCAGGAATTTCCTTCCCCGGATACCAAAAAGGCTCAATTTTTGAAAACTAGACAAATCACCATTTTTTTACCTTTGGAGCAAAAAAATACGTGGACACGGCATCAGGAATTTTTCTCCCTGGATACCAAAAACGGTTCAATTTGAAGAAAACTAGAAAAAACACCATTTTTAACCATGAAATTTAACCCTGAATCCCTGTCTGAGGACCTTTTTTACATTTGGGTCAAAAAAAATTTTTTTATCTCCGGAGCACAAAAATTCATGACCCTGGCATCAGGAATTTCCTTCCCCGAACCCCAAAACAGCTCAATTTTTAAAAACTAGAAAAAGCACCATTTTTAAGTATGAAATTTAACCCCGAATCCCATTTCCGGAGCACAAAAATCGATGAACCCGGCATCAGAAATTTCCTTCCCCGAACACCAAAACGGCTGAAAAATTAAAAACTACAAAAAGCACCATCTTTAAGCATGAAATTTGACCCTTAATCCCATTGTGAGGTCAGTTTTTACATTTGGGTCAAAAAAAATTTCACCTCCAGAGCAGAAAAATCCGTGACATCAGGGATTTCCTTCCGCCGGAACACCAAAAACAGCTCATTTTTAAAAAATAGAAAAGAGACCGATTTTTTAAGTATGAAATTTTAAAAACAAAAAAAAAAAAAAAAAAAACCCCCGATCCATTTCCGGAGCACAAAAATCCATGAACCCTGGCATCAGAAAATTTCCTTAACCGAACACCAAAACGGCCCCTGGAAAAATTAAAAACTACAAAAAGCACACATTTTAGCATGATGAAATTTTGGACCCTTTTCCCCATTCTGAGCTCCGTTTTTACATTTGGGTTCAAAAAAAAATTTCACCTATGGAGCACAAAAATCCGTGACCCCGCCATCAGTAATTTCCTTCCCTGGACACCAAAATGGCTCAATTTTAAAAAACTAAAAAAAGCATAATTTTTAAGCTTGATATTTAACCCCGAATCGCATTCTGACTTCCATTTTTACATTTGGGTCATACAAAAATTTTCACCTCGGAGCAAAAAAATCCCTGACCCCGGCATCAGGAATTTCCTTCCCTGGACACCAAAATGGCTCAATTTTAAAAAACTAAAAAAAGCATAATTTTTAAGCTTGAAATTTAACCCCGAATCACATTCTGATGTCCGTTTTTACATTTGGTTCATACAAAAATTTTCACCTCGGAACAAAAAAATCCCTGAACCGGCGTCAGGGATTCCGTCCCGGATACCAAATCGACTCAATTTGTTTTTAAAACTAGAAAAAAGCACCATTTTTTAAGCACTGAAATTTAACCCAATTCTATTCGAAGCAGAAAAATCTGTTGGACCCCGGCATCAGAAATTTCCTTACCCGAACACCAAAAAGCTTAATTTTTAAAAACTAGAAAAAGCACCATTTTTAAGCATGAAATTTAACACGAATCCATTTCCGTGAGCACAAAATCAATCCCCCGCATGAGAAATTTCCTTCCGAACAACAAAAAGGCTCAATTTTGAAAAATAGACAAATCACCATTTTAAGCAGAATTTCACCAGATCCCAATTCTGAGGTCTATTCTTTACATTTGGGTCAAAAAAAAAAAATTTCCCCTCTGGAGCACAAAAATCCGTGACCCCAGCATCAGGAATTTCCTTCCCTGAACACCAAAACAGCTCAATTTTTGAAAACAAGAAAAAACACCATTTTTAAGCATGAAATTTAACCCCGAATCGCTGTCTGACGTCCGTTTTTACATTTGGGTCAAAAAAAAATTTTTTATCTCCGGAGCACAAAAATTCATACTCCGGCATCAGGAATTTCCTTCCCAGAACACCAAAACAGCTCAATATTTAAAAACTAGAAAAAGCACAATTTTGAAGAATGAAATTTAACTCCGAATCCCATTTCCGGAGCACAAAAATCCATCAACCCGGCACCAGAAATTTCCTTCCGCAAACACCAAAACGGCTGAAAAATTAAAAACTACAAAAAAAAACCATTTTTAAGCATGAAATTTGACCCTGAATCCCATTCTGAGGTCAGTTTTTACATTTGGGTCAAAAAAAATTTCGCCTCCAGAGCACAAAAATCCGTGACTCCGGCATCAGGAATTCCCTTCCCTGGATACGAAAACGGCTCAATTTTTGAAAACTAGAAAATGCACCATTTTTAAGCATGGAATTTAACCCCGAATCCCTGTCTTAAGTCCGTTTTTACATTTCAGTCAAAAAAATTTTTTTATCTCCGGAGTACAAAAATTCATGACCCCGGGATCTGGAATCTCCTTCCCCTGACACTAAGACGGCTCAATGTTTGAAAACTAGAAGAAGCACCATTTTTAGCATGAAATTTAACCCCGAATCCCATTCTGAGGTCCGTTTTTAGATTTCAGTCAAAAAAAAAATTTTCATCTCTGGAGCACAAAAATCAGTGACCCTGGCCTCAGGAATTTCCTTCCCTGGATACCAAAACGGCTCAATTTTTGAAAAATAGAAAAAACACCATTTTTAAGCATGAAATTTAACCCTGAATCCCTGTCTGAGATCCGTTTTTACATTTGGGTCAAAAAATAACTTTTATCTCCGGAGCACAAAAATCCATGACCCCGGCATCAGGAATTTCCTTTCCCGGACACTAAAATGGCTCAATTTTTGAAAATTAGAAGAAGCACCATTTTTAAGCATGAAATTTAACCCCGAATCCCATGTCCGGAGCACATAAAAATTATCAACCCATCTGAGAAATTCTTCCCGAACACCAAAACGCTCAATTTTGAAAAATAGACCAAATAACCTTTTTAAGCATGAAATTTAACCCAGATTTCCCATTCTGAGGTCTATTTTTTACATTTGGGTCAAAAAAAAATTTTTCACCTCTGGAGCACAAAAATCCGTGACCCCAGCATCAGGAATTTCCTTCCCTGAACACCAAAAACAGCTCACTTTTGAACAGAAAAAAACACCATTTTTAAGCCTGAAATTTTAACCCAGAATCCCTGTCTGAATCAGTTTTACATTTCAGTCAAAAAAATTTTTACCTCCGGAGTACAAAAAAATCCATGACCCGGGATCAGGAATCTCCTTCCCTGAGACTAAAGACGGCTCCAAGTTTGAAAAACTAGAAGAAGCACCATTTTGAGCATGAAATTTAACCCCGAATCCCATTTTGAGGTCCGTTTTTACATTTGGGTCAAAAAAAATTTTTCACCTCTGCAGCAAAAAAATCTGTCACCCCGGCAACAGGAATTTCCTTCCCGGGATACCAAAAAGGCTCAATTTTTGAAAACTAGAAAAAGCACCATTTTTAAGCATGAAATATAACCCCGAATTCCATTCTGAGGTCCATTTTTACATTTGGGTCAAAAAAAAAAATTTCATCTCCGGAGCACAAAAATCCATGACCCCGGCATCAGGAATTTCCTTCCCTGGACACTAAAACGGCTCAATTTTTGAAAATTAGAAGAAGCACCATTTTTAACCATGAAATGTAACCCCGAATCCCATTTCCGGAGCACAAAAATCCATGACCCCGGCATGAGAAATTTCCTTCCCCGAACACCAAAACGGCTCAATTTTTGAAAACTAGACAAATCACCATTTTTAAGCATGAAATTTAACCCAGATCCCATTCTGAGGTCTATTTTTACATTTGGGTCAAAAAAAATTTTTCACCTCTGGAGCACAAAAATCCGTGACCCCAGCATCAGGAATTTCCTTCCCTGAACACCAAAACAGCTCAATTTTTGAAAACAAGAAAAAACACCATTTTTAAGCATGAAATTTAACCCCGAATCGCTGTCTGAGGTCCATTTTTACATTTGGGTCAAAAAAAAAAAATTTATCTCCAGAGCACAAAAATTCATACTCCGGCATCAGGAATTTCCTTCCCAGAACACCAAAACAGCTCAATTTTTAAAAACTAGAAAAAGCACAATTTTGAAGAATGAAATTTAACTCCGAATCCCATTTCCGGAGCACAAAAATCCATGAACCCGGCATCAGAAATTTCCTTCCGCAAACACCAAAACGGCTGAAAAATTAAAAACTACAAAAAAAAAACATTTTTAAGCATGAAATTTGACCCTGAATCCCATTCTGAGGTCAGTTTTTACATTTGGGTCAAAAAAAATTTCGCCTCCAGAGCACAAAAATCCGTGACTCCGGCATCAGGAATTTCCTGCCCCGAACACCAAAACGGCTCAATTTTTGAAAACTAGACAAATCACCATTTTTAAGCATGAAATTTAACCCAGATCCCATTCTGAGGTCTATTTTTACATTTGGGTCAAAAAAAATTTTTCACCTCTGGAGCACAAAAATCCGTGACCCCAGCATCAGGAATTTCCTTCCCTGAACACCAAAACAGCTCAATTTTTGAAAACAAGAAAAAACACCATTTTTAAGCATGAAATTTAACCCCGAATCCCTGTCTGAAGTCCGTTTTTACATTTCAGTCAAAAAAAATTTTTTACCTCCGGAGTACAAAAATTCATGACCCCGGGATCAGGAATCTCCTTCCCCTGACACTAAGACGGCTCAATGTTTGAAAACTAGAAGAAGCACCATTTTTAGCATGAAATTTAACCCCGAATCCCATTCTGAGGTCCGTTTTTAGATTTCAGTCCAAAAAAAAATTTTCATCTCTGGAGCACAAAAATCTATGACCCCGGCCTCAGGAATTTCCTTCCCTGGATACCAAAACGGCTCAATTTTTGAAAAATAGAAAAAACACCATTTTTAAGCATGAAATTTAACCCTGAATCCCTGTCTGAGATCCGTTTTTACATTTGGGTCAAAAAATAACTTTTATCTCCGGAGTACAAAAATTCATGACCCCGGCATCAGGAATTTCCTGCCCCGAACACCAAAACAGGTCAATTTTTAAAAACTACAAAAAGCACCATTTTTAAGCATGAAATTTAACCCCGAATCCCATTTCCGGAGCACAAAAATCCATCACCCCGGCATGAGAAATTTCCTTCCCCGAACACCAAAACGGCTCAATTTTTGAAAACTAGACAAATCACCATTTTTAAGCATGAAATTTAACCCAGATCCCATTCTGAGGTCTATTTTTACATTTGGGTCAAAAAAAATTTTTCACCTCTGGAGCACAAAAATCCGTGACCCCAGCATCAGGAATTTCCTTCCCTGAACACTAAAACAGCTCAATTTTTGAAAACAAGAAAAAACACCATTTTTAAGCATGAAATTTAACCCCGAATCGCTGTCTGAGGTCCGTTTTTACATTTGGGTCAAAAAAAATTTTTTTATCTCCGGAGCACAAAAATTCATACTCCGGCATCAGGAATTTCCTTCCCAGAACACCAAAACAGCTCAATTTTTAAAAACTAGAAAAAGCACAATTTTGAAGAATGAAATTTAACTCCGAATCCCATTTCCGGAGCACAAAAATCCATCAACCCGGCACCAGAAATTTCCTTCCGCAAACACCAAAACGGCTGAAAAATTAAAAACTACAAAAAAAAAAACCATTTTTAAGCATGAAATTTGACCCTGAATCCCATTCTGAGGTCAGTTTTTACATTTGGGTCAAAAAAAATTTCGCCTCCAGAGCACAAAAATCCGTGACTCCGGCATCAGGAATTCCCTTCCCTGGATACGAAAATGGCTCAATTTTTGAAAACTAGAAAATGCACCATTTTTAAGCATGGAATTTAACCCCGAATCCCTGTCTGAAGTCCGTTTTTACATTTCAATCAAAAAAAATTTTTTATCTCCGGAGTACAAAAATTCATGACCCCGGGATCAGGAATCTCCTTCCCCTGACACTAAGACGGCTCAATGTTTGAAAACTAGAAGAAGCACCATTTTTAGCATGAAATTTAACCCCGAATCCCATTCTGAGGTCCGTTTTTAGATTTCAGTCAAAAAAAAAATTTTCATCTCTGGAGCACAAAAATCTGTGACCCCGGCCTCAGGAATTTCCTTCCCTGTATACCAAAACGGCTCAATTTTTGAAAAATAGAAAAAACACCATTTTTAAGCATGAAATTTAACCCTGAATCCCTGTCTGAGATCCATTTTTACATTTGGGTCAAAAAATAACTTTTATCTCCGGAGTACAAAAATTCATGACCCCGGCATCAGGAATTTCCTGCCCCGAACACCAAAACAGCTCAATTTTTAAAAACTACAAAAAGCACGATTTTTAAGCATGAAATTTGACCCTGAATCCAATTCGGAGGTTAGTTTTTACATTTGGCTCAAAACAAATTTCACCTCCAGAGCACAAAAATCCGTCACCCCGGCATCAGGAATTTCCTTCCCTGGATACCAAAACGGCTCAATTTTTGAAAACTAGATAAAGCACCATTTTTAAGCATGAAATTTAACCCCGAATCCCATTTCCGGAGAACAAAAATTCATGACCCCGGCATCAGGAATTTCCTTGCCCTGACACTAAAACGGCTCAATTTTTGAAAACTAGAAAAAGCCCTATTTTTAAGCATGAAATTTAACCCAAATCCCATTCGGAGGTCCGTTTTTAGATTTCAGTCAAAAAAAAAATTTTCATCTCTGGAGCACAAAAATCCATGACCCCGGCATCAGGAATTTCCTTCCCCGGACACCAAAACGGCTCAATTTTTGAAAACTAGACAAATCACCATTTTTAAGCATGAATTTTAACCCAGATCCCATTCTGAGGTCTATTTTTACATTTGGGTCAAAAAAAATTTTTCACCTCTGGAGCAAAAAAATCCGTGACCCCAGCATCAGGAATTTCCTTCCCTGAACACCAAAACAGCTCAATTTTTGAAAACTAGAAAAAACACCATTTTTAAGCATGAAATTTAACCCCGAATCGCTGTCTGAGGTCCGTTTTTACATTTGGGTCAAAAAAAAAATTTTTATCTCCAGAGCACAAAAATTCATACTCCGGCATCAGGAATTTCCTTCCCAGAACACCAAAACAGCTCAATTTTTAAAAACTAGAAAAAGCACAATTTTGAAGTATGAAATTTAACTCCGAATCCCATTTCCGGAGCACAAAAATCCATGAACCCGGCATCAGAAATTTCCTTCCGCAAACACCAAAACGGCTGAAAAATTAAAAACTACAAAAAAAACCATTTTTAAGCATGAAATTTGACCCTGAATCCCATTCTGAGGTCAGTTTTTACATTTGGGTCAAAAAAAATTTCGCCTCCAGAGCACAAAAATCCGTGACCCCGGCATCAGGAATTCCCTTCCCTGGATACGAAAACGGCTCAATTTTTGAAAACTAGAAAATGCACCATTTTTATGCATGGAATTTAACCCCGAATCCCTGTCTGAAGTCCGTTTTTACATTTCAGTCAAAAAAATTTTTTTATCTCCGGAGTACAAAAATTCATGACCCCTGGACCAGGAATCTCCTTCCCCTGACACTAAAACGGCTCAATGTTTGAAAACTAGAAGAAGCACCATTTTTAGCATGAAATTTAACCCCGAATCCCATTCTGAGGTCCGTTTTTAGATTTCAGTCAAAAAAAAAATTTTCATCTCTGGAGCACAAAAATCTGTGACCCCGGCCTCAGGAATTTCCTTCCCTGGATACCAAAACGGCTCAATTTTTGAAAAATAGAAAAAACACCATTTTTAAGCATGAAATTTAACCCTGAATCCCTGTCTGAGATCCGTTTTTACATTTGGGTCAAAAAATAACTTTTATCTCCGGAGTACAAAAATTCATGACCCCGGCATCAGGAATTTCCTGCCCCGAACACCAAAACAGCTCAATTTTTAAAAACTACAAAAAGCACGATTTTTAAGCATGAAATTTGACCCTGAATCCAATTCGGAGGTTAGTTTTTACATTTGGCTCAAAACAAATTTCACCTCCAGAGCACAAAAATCCGTCACCCCGGCATCAGGAATTTCCTTCCCTGGATACCAAAACGGCTCAATTTTTGAAAACTAGATAAAGCACCATTTTTAAGCATGAAATTTAACCCCGAATCCCATGTCCGGAGAACAAAAATTCATGACCCCGGCATCAGGAATTTCCTTGCCCTGACACTAAAACGGCTCAATTTTTGAAAACTAGAAAAAGCCCTATTTTTAAGCATGAAATTTAACCCAAATCCCATTCGGAGGTCCGTTTTTAGATTTCAGTCAAAAAAAAAATTTTCATCTCTGGAGCACAAAAATCCATGACCCCGGCATCAGGAATTTCCTTCCCCGGACACCAAAACGGCTCAATTTTTGAAAACTAGACAAATCACCATTTTTAAGCATGAATTTTAACCCAGATCCCATTCTGAGGTCTATTTTTACATTTGGGTCAAAAAAAATTTTTCACCTCTGGAGCAAAAAAATCCGTGACCCCAGCATCAGGAATTTCCTTCCCTGAACACCAAAACAGCTCAATTTTTGAAAACTAGAAAAAGCACCATTTTTAAGCATGAAATTTAACCCCGAATCCCATTCTGAGGTCCATTTTTACATTTGGGTCAAAAAAAATTTTTCACCTCTGGAGCACAAAAATCCGTGACCCCGGCATCAGGAATTTCCTTTCCCGGACACCAAAACAGCTCAATTTTTAAAAACTAGAAAAAGCACCATTTTTAAGTATGAAATTTAACTCCAAATCCCATTTCCGGAGCACAAAAATCCATGAACCCGGCATCAGAAATTTCCTTCCGCAAACACCAAAACGGCTGAAAAATTAAAAACTACAAAAAAAAACCATTTTTAAGCATGAAATTTGACCCTGAATCCCATTCTGAGGTCAGTTTTTACATTTGGGTCAAAAAAAATTTCGCCTCCAGAGCACAAAAATCCGTGACCCCGGCATGAGGAATTCCCTTCCCTGGATACGAAAACGGCTCAATTTTTGAAAACTAGAAAATGCACCATTTTTAAGCATGGAATTTAACCCCGAATCCCTGTCTGAAGTCCGTTTTTACATTTCAGTCAAAAAAAATTTTTTATCTCCGGAGTACAAAAATTCATGACCCCGGGATCAGGAATCTCCTTCCCCTGACACTAAGACGGCTCAATGTTTGAAAACTAGAAGAAGCACCATTTTTAGCATGAAATTTAACCCCGAATCCCATTCTGAGGTCCGTTTTTAGATTTCAGTCAAAAAAAAAATTTTCATCTCTGGAGCACAAAAATCCATGACCCCGGCATCAGGAATTTCCTTCCCCGGACACCAAAACGGCTAAATTTTTGAAAACTAGAAAAAGCACCATTTTTATGCATGAAATTTAACCCCAATTCCCATTCTGAGCTCCGTTTTTAGATTTAAGTCAAAAAAATTTTTTTATCTCAGGAGAACAAAAATTCATGACCCCAGCATCAGGAATTTCCTTCCCCGGACACCAAAACGGCTCAATTATTAAAAACTAGAAAAAGCACCATTTCTAAGCATGAAATTTAACCCCGAATCCCATTCTGAGGTCCGTTTTTAAATTTGCGTCCCCCCAAAAAATTTTCATCTCTGGAGCACAAAAATCCGTGACCCCGGCCTCGGGATTTCCTTCCCTGAATACCAAAACGGCTTAATTTTTGAAAATTAGAAGAAGCACCATTTTTAAACATGAAATTTAACCCCGAATCCCATTCTGAGGTCCGTTTTTACATTTGGGTCAAAAAAATTTTTTATCTCAGGAGAACAAAAATTCATGACCCCCGCATCAGGGTATTTCCTTCCATGGATACAAAAAACGTGCTCTAATTTTGAAAATTAGAAGAAGCACCATTTTTAAGCATGGAATTTAACCAGAATCCCATTCTGAGGTCCGTTTTTACATTTGGGTAAAAAAATTTTTTCATCTTTGGAGTAGAAAAATCCCTGACCCGGAATCAGGAATTTCCTTCCCTGTATACCAAAACGGCTCAATTTTTGAAAACTAGAAAAAGCACCATTTTTAAGCATGAAATTTAACCCCGAATCCCATTCTGAGGTCCGTTTTTACATTAGGGTCAAAAAATATTTTTATCTCTGGAGGACAAAAAATCCGTGACCGCGGCATCAGCAATTTCCTTCCCTGGATACCAAAAAGGCTCAATTTTTGATAACTAGAAAAAAACACCATTTTTAAGCATGAAATTTAACCCCGAATCCCATTCTGAGGTCCGTTTTTACATTTGGGTCAAAAAAAATTTTTTCACGCTGGAGCACAAAAATCCGTGACCCCAGCATCAGGAATTTCCTTCCCTGAACACCAAAACAGCTCAATTTTTGAAAACTAGAAAAAACACCATTTTTAAGCATGAAATTTAACCCCAAATCCCATTTCCGGAGCACAAAAATCTATGACCCCGGCATCAGGGATTTCCTTCCCTGGATACCAAAACGGCTCAATTTTTGAAAAGTAGACAAATCACCATTTTTTAGCATGAAATTTATTCCGGATCCCATTCTGAGGTCCGTTTTTACATTTGGGTCAAAAAAAATTTTTCTCCTCTTGAGCACAAAAATCCGTGACCCCGGCATCAGGAATTTTCTTCCCTGGGTACCAAAACGGCTCAATTTTTGAAAAGTAGACAAATCACCATTTTTAAGCGTGAAATTTAACCCTGAATCCCTGTCTGAGGTCCTTTTTTACATTTGGGTCAAAAAAATTTTTTTTATCTCCGGAGCACAAAAATTCATGACCCTGGCATCAGGAATTTCCTTCCCCGAACCCCAAAACAGCTCAATTTTTAAAAACTGGAAAAAGCACCATTTTTAAGTATGAAATTTAACCCCGAATCCCATTTCCAGAGTACAAAAATCCATGAATCCGGCATCAGAAATTTCCCTCCCCGAACACCAAAACGGCTGAAAAATTAAAAACTACGAAAAGCACCATTTTTAAGCATGAAATTTGACCCTTAATCCCATTGTGAGGTCAGTTTTTACATTTGGGTCAAAAAAAATTTCACCTCCAGAGCAGAAAAATCCGTGACATCAGGAATTTTCTTCCCCGAACACCAAAACAGCTCAATTTTTAAAAACTAGAAAAAGCACCATTTTTAAGTATGAAATTTAACCCCGAATCCCATTTCCGGAGCACAAAAATCCATGAACCCGGCATCAGAAATTTCCTTCCCCGAACACCAAAACGGCTGAAAAATTAAAAACTACAAAAAGCACCATTTTTAAGCATGAAATTTGACCCTTAATCCCATTCTGAGGTCCGTTTTTACATTTGGGTCAAAAAAAATTTTTTCACCTCTGGAGCACAAAAATCCGTGACCCCGGCATCAGTAATTTCCTTCCCTGGATACCAAAACGGCTCAATTTTTGAAAACTAGACAAATCACCATTTTTAAGCATGAAATTTAACCCGCATCCCATTCTGAGGTCCATTTTTACATTTGGGTCAAAAAAAATTTTTCACCTCTGGAGCAAAAAAATCAGTCACCCCGGCAACAGGAATTTCCTTCCCTTGATACCAAAATGGCTCAAATTTGAAAACTAGACAAAGCACCATTTTTAAGCATAAAATTTAACCCCGAATCCCATTCTGAGGTCCGTTTTTACATTTGGGTCAAAAAAAAAATTTTCACCTCTGGAGCAGAAAAATCCGTGACCCCGGCTTCAGGGATTTCCTTCCCTGGATACCAAAACGACTCAATTTTTGAAAACTAGAAAAAACACCATTTTTAAGCATGAAATTTAACCCCAATTCCCATTTCTGAAGCAGAAAAATCCGTGACCTCGGCATCAGAAATTTCCTTCCCCGAATACCAAAACAGCTTAATTTTTAAAAACTAGAAAAAGCACCATTTTTAAGCATGAAATTTAACCCCAATTCCCATTTCTGAAGCAGAAAAATCTGTGACCCCGGCATGAGAAATTTCCTTCCCCGAACACCAAAACGGCTCAATTTTTGAAAACTAGACAAATCACCATTTTTAAGCATGAAATTTAACCCAGATCCCATTCTGAGGTCTATTTTTACATTTGGGTCGAAAAAAATTTTTCACCTCTGGAGCACAAAAATCCGTGACCCCAGCATCAGGAATTTCCTTCCCTGAACACCAAAACAGCTCAATTTTTGAAAACAAGAAAAAACACCATTTTTAAGCATGAAATTTAACCCCGAATCGCTGTCTGACGTCCGTTTTTACATTTGGGTCAAAAAAAATTTTTTATCTCCGGAGCACAAAAATTCATACTCCGGCATCAGGAATTTCCTTCCCAGAACACCAAAACAGCTCAATTTTTAAAAACTAGAAAAAGCACAATTTTGGAGAATGAAATTTAACTCCGAATCCCATTTCCGGAGCACAAAAATCCATCAACCCGGCACCAGAAATTTCCTTCCGCAAACACCAAAACGGCTGAAAAATTAAAAACTACAAAAAAAAACCATTTTTAAGCATGAAATTTGACCCTGAATCCCATTCTGAGGTCAGTTTTTACATTTGGGTCAAAAAAAATTTCGCCCCCAGAGCACAAAAATCCGTGACTCCGGCATCAGGAATTCCCTTCCCTGAATACGAAAATGGCTCAATTTTTGAAAACTAGAAAATGCACCATTTTTAAGCATGGAATTTAACCCCGAATCCCTGTCTGAAGTCCGTTTTTACATTTCAGTCAAAAAAAAATTTTTATCTCCGGAGTACAAAAATTCATGACCCCGGGATCAGGAATCTCCTTCCCCTGACACTAAGACGGCTCAATGTTTGAAAACTAGAAGAAGCACCATTTTTAGGATGAAATTTAACCCCGAATCCCATTCTGAGGTCCGTTTTTAGATT
>NW_024100315.1:0-47354 GCF_016545835.1 Crotalus tigris
ACCTCTGGAGCACAAAAATCCGTGACCCCAGCATCAGGAATTTCCTTCCCTGAACACCAAAACAGCTCAATTTTTGAAAACAAGAAAAAACACCATTTTTAAGCATGAAATTTAACCCCGAATCGCTGTCTGACGTCCGTTTTTACATTTGGGTCAAAAAAAAATTTTTTATCTCCGGAGCACAAAAATTCATACTCCGGCATCAGGAATTTCCTTCCCAGAACACCAAAACAGCTCAATATTTAAAAACTAGAAAAAGCACAATTTTGAAGAATGAAATTTAACTCCGAATCCCATTTCCGGAGCACAAAAATCCATCAACCCGGCACCAGAAATTTCCTTCCGCAAACACCAAAACGGCTGAAAAATTAAAAACTACAAAAAAAAACCATTTTTAAGCATGAAATTTGACCCTGAATCCCATTCTGAGGTCAGTTTTTACATTTGGGTCAAAAAAAATTTCGCCCCCAGAGCACAAAAATCCGTGACTCCGGCATCAGGAATTCCCTTCCCTGAATACGAAAATGGCTCAATTTTTGAAAACTAGAAAATGCACCATTTTTAAGCATGGAATTTAACCCCGAATCCCTGTCTGAAGTCCGTTTTTACATTTCAGTCAAAAAAAAATTTTTATCTCCGGAGTACAAAAATTCATGACCCCGGGATCAGGAATCTCCTTCCCCTGACACTAAGACGGCTCAATGTTTGAAAACTAGAAGAAGCACCATTTTTAGGATGAAATTTAACCCCGAATCCCATTCTGAGGTCCGTTTTTAGATTTCAGTCAAAAAAAAAATTTTCATCTCTGGAGCACAAAAATCTGTGACCCCGGCCTCAGGAATTTCCTTCCCTGTATACCAAAACGGCTCAATTTTTGAAAAATAGAAAAAACACCATTTTTAAGCATGAAATTTAACCCTGAATCCCTGTCTGAGATCCGTTTTTACATTTGGGTCAAAAAATAACTTTTATCTCCGGAGCACAAAAATCCATGACCCCGGCATCAGGAATTTCCTTTCCCGGACACTAAAATGGCTCAATTTTTGAAAATTAGAAGAAGCACCATTTTTAAGCATGAAATTTAACCCCGAATCCCACTCTGAGTTCGATTTTTACATTTAGGTCAAAAAAAATTTTTCACCTCTGGAGCACAAACATCCGTGACCCCGGCATCAGGGATTTCCTTCCCTGTATACCAAAACGGCTCAATTTTTGAAAATTAGAAGAAGCACCATTTTTAAGCATGAAATTTAACCCCGAATCCCATTCTGAGGTCCGTTTTTACATTTGGGTCAAAAAAAAAATTTCATCTCCGGAGCACAAAAATCCATGACCCCGGCATCAGGAATTTACTTCCCCGGACACTAAAACGGCTCAATTTTTGAAAATTAGAAGAAGCACCATTTTTAAGCATGAAATTTAACCCAGAATCCCATTCTGAGGTCCGTTTTTACATTTGAGTAAAAAAAAATTTTTCACCTCTGAGGCACAATATCCATGACCGCCCGGCTCAGGGATGCCTTGCCCGGGATAACCAAAACGGCTTCAATTTTTGAAAACTAGAAAAGCACTTTTAAGCATGAAATTAACCCCCAATCCATTCTGAGGTCCGTTTTTTACATTGGTCAAAAAAAAATTCATCTCTGAGCACAAAAATCCATGACCCCGGCTAGGAATTTCCTTCCCCGGACACCAAAACGCTCAATTTTGAAAACTAGACAATCACCATTTTAAGCATGAAATTTCACACCGATCCATTCTGAGTCTATTTTTACATTTGGGTCAAAAAAAATTTTTCACCTCTGGAGCACAAAAATCCGTGACCCCCTGCATCAGGAATTTCCTTCCTGAACACCAAAACAGCTCAATTTTTAAAACTAGAAAAAACACTCATTTTTAAGGCATGAACTTTAACCCCAAATCCATTTCCGGAGCACAAAAATCCGTGACCCCGGCATCAAGGATTTCCTTCCCTGGATACCAAAACGGCTCAATTTTTGAAAACTAGAAAAAGCACCATTTTTAAGCATGAAATTTAACCCCGAATCCCATTCGGAGGTCCGTTTTTACATTTGCGTCCCCCCAAAAAATTTTCAGCTCCGGAGCACAAAAATCCGTGACCCGCAATCAGGAATTTTTCTTCCTGGGTAACAAAACGGCTCAATTTTTGAAAAGTAGACACATCACCATTTTTAAGCAGGAAATTTTAACCCTGAATCCCTGTCTTCGTCCTTTTTTACATTTGGTCAAAAAAATTTTTTTATCTCCGAGCTCAAATTCATGAGCCCGGCATCAGGAATTTCCTTCCCCGAACCCAAAACAGCCTCAATTTTTAAAAACTGGAAAAAGCACACCAACAATTTTTAAGTATGAAATTTAACCCCGAATCCCATTTCTGGAGCACAAAAATCCATGAATCCGGCATCAGAAATTTCCTTCCCCGAACACCAAAACGGCTGAAAAATTAAAAACTACAAAAAGCACCATTTTTAAGCATGAAATTTGACCCTTAATCCCATTGTGAGGTCAGTTATTACATTTGGGTGAAAATAAATTTCACCTCCAGAGCAGAAAAATCCGTGACATCAGGACTTTCCTTCCCCGAACACCAAAACAGCTCAATTTTTAAAAACTATAAGAAAGCCACCCTTTTTAAGTATGAAATTTAACCCCGAATCCATTTCCGGAGCACAAAATCCATGAACCCGCATCCAGAATTTCCTTCCCCGGAACAACGCAAAAAGGCTGAAAAAATTAAAACTACAAAAAGCACCGATTTTTAAGCATGAATTTAACCCGCAATTCCCATTTCTGAAGCAGAAAAATCCGTGACGCTCGGCATCAGAAATTTCCTTCCCGAATACCAAACAGTCTTATTTTTAAAACTAGAAAAGCACCATTTTTTACAAGCATGATTTAAACCCAATTCCATTTCCTGAAGCATGCAGAAAAATCTGTGACCCCGCCACCAGGAATTTCCTTCCCCTGACACCAAAACGGCTCAATTTTTGAAAACTAGAAGAAGCACCATTTTTAAGCATGAAATTTAACCCCGAATCCCCTTCTGAGGTCCGTTTTTACATTTGGGTCAAAAAAAAAATTGCACCTCTGGAGCACAAAAATCCGTGAACCTGGCATCAGGGATTTCCTTCCCTGGATACCAAAACGGCTCAATTTTTGAAAACAAGAAAAAGCACCATTTTTAAGCATGAAATTTAACCCCGAATCCCATTCTGAGGTCCGTTTTTACATTTGGGTCAAAAAAAAATTGTCATCTCCGGATCATACAAAAATCCTGACCCCTGCCAAAAAAAAAAAAAAAAATCAGGATTTACTTCCCCGACACTAAACGGCTCAATTTTGAAAATTAGAAGAAGCACCATTTTTAAGCATGAAATTTAACCCGGATCCCATTCTGAGGTCCTTTTATACATTTGGGTCAAAAAAATTTTTTCACCTCTGGAGCACAAAAATCCGTGACCCCGGCATCAGGAATTTCCTAGCCCGGACACTAAACGGCTCAATTTTTGATAACTAGAAAAAGCACCATTTTTAAGCATGAAATTTAACCCCAAATCCCATTCTGAGGTCCGTTTTTAGATTTCAGTCAAAAAAATTTTTTTATCTCAGGAGAACAAAAATTCATGACCCCAGCATCAGGAATTTCCTTCCCAGGACACCAAAACGGCTCAATTTTTGAAAACTAGACAAATCCACCATTTTTAAGCAGAAATTTAACCCAGATCCCATTCTGATGTCTATTTTTACATTTGGGTCAAAAAAAAGTTTCACACTCTGGAGCACAAATCCATGACTCCGGCATCAGGAATTTCCTTCCCTGAACACCAAAACAGCTCAATTTTTGAAAACTAGAAAAAACACCATTTTTAAGCATGAAATTTAACTCCAAATCCCATTTCCGGAGCACAAAAATCTATGACCCCGGCATCAGGGATTTCCTTCCCTGGATACCAAAACGGCTCAATTTTTGAAAAGTAGACAAATCACCATTTTTTAGCATGAAATTTATTCCGGATCCCATTCTGAGGTCCGTTTTTACATTTGGGTCAAAAAAATTTTTCTCCTCTTGAGCACAAAAATCCGTGACCCCGGCATCAGGAATTTTCTTCCCTGGGTACCAAAACGGCTCAATTTCAATTTTTGAAAAGTAGACAAATCACCATTTTTAAGCGTGAAATTTAACCCTGAATCCCTGTCTGAGGTCCTTTTTTACATTTGGGTCAAAAAAATTTTTTTTATCTCCGGAGCACAAAAATTCATGACCCTGGCATCAGGAATTTCCTTCCCCGAACCCCAAAACAGCTCAACTTTTAAAAACTGGAAAAAGCACCATTTTTAAGTATGAAATTTAACCCCGAATCCCATTTCCAGAGCACAAAAATCCATGAATCCGGCATCAGAAATTTCCCTCCCCGAACACCAACACGGCTGAAAAATTAAAAACTACGAAAAGCACCATTTTTAAGCATGAAATTTGACCCTTAATCCCATTGTGAGGTCAGTTTTTACATTTGGGTCAAAAAAAATTTCACCTCCAGAGCAGAAAAATCCGTGACATCATGAATTTCCTTCCCCGAACACCAAAACAGCTCAATTTTTAAAAACTAGAAAAAGCACCATTTTTAAGTATGAAATTTAACCCCGAATCCCATTTCCGGAGCACAAAAATCGATGAACCCGGCATCAGAAATTTCCTTCCCCGAACACCAAAACGGCTGAAAAATTAAAAACTACAAAAAGCACCATTTTTAAGCATGAAATTTAACCCCAATTCCCATTTCTGAAGCAGAAAAATCCGTGACCTCGGCATCAGAAATTTCCTTCCCCGAATACCAAAACAGCTTAATTTTTAAAAACTAGAAAAAGCACCATTTTTAAGCATGAAATTTAACCCCAATTCCCATTTCTGAAGCAGAAAAATCTGTGACCCCGGCATCAGCAATTTCCTTCCCCGGACACCAAAACGGCTCAATTTTTGAAAACTAGACAAATCACCATTTTTAAGCATGAAATTTAACCCAGATCCCATTCTGAGGTCTATTTTTACATTTGGTCAAAAAAATTTTTCACCTCTGGAGCAGCCAAAATCGTGACCCCAGCACAGGAATTTCCCCTGAACACCAAACAGCTCATTTTGAAAACAAGAAAAAAAACACCATTTTTAAGCATGAAATTTAACCCCGAATCGCTGTTGACGTCCGTTTTAAATTTTGGTCAAAACAAATTTTGTATCTCGGAGGCACACAAATTCATACTCCGGTATCAGGAATTTCTCTCCAGAACACCAACACAGCTCAATTTTTTAAAAACTAGAAAAAGACAATTTTGAAGAATGAAATTTAAAACTCGAATCCCATTCCGGAGCACAAAAAATCCATCAACACGGCAACAGAAATTTCCTTCGCAAAAACAAAACGGCTGAAAAATTTAAAAACGACAAAAAAAAAAAACATTTTTAAGCATTGAAATTTGACCCTGAATTCCCATTCTGAGGTAGTTTTACATTGGGTCAAAAAAAATGTCGCTCCAGAGCACACAAAATCCGTGACTCCGGCATCAGGAATTTCCTTCCCTGGATACCAAAACGGCTCAATGTTTGAAAACTAGAAAAAGCACCATTTTTAAGCATGAAATTTAACCCCGAATCCCATTCTGAGGTCCGTTTTTAGATTTCAGTCAAAAAAAAAATTTTCATCTCTGGAGCACAAAAATCTGTGACCCCGGCCTCAGGAATTTCCTTCCCTGGATACCAAAACGGCTCAATTTTTGAAAACTAGAAAAAACACCATTTTTAAGCATGAAATTTAACCCTGAATCCCATTCTGAGGTCCGTTTTTAGATTTCAGTCAAAAAAAAAATTTTCATCTCTGGAGCACAAAAATCTGTGACCCCGGCCTCAGGAATTTCCTTCCCTGTATACCAAAATGGCTCAATTTTTGAAAAATAGAAAAAACACCATTTTTAAGCATGAAATTTAACCCTGAATCCCTGTCTGAGATCCGTTTTTACATTTGGGTCAAAAAATAACTTTTATCTCCGGAGCACAAAAATCCATGACCCCGGCATCAGGAATTTCCTTTCCCGGACACTAAAATGGCTCAATTTTTGAAAATTAGAAGAAGCACCATTTTTAAGCATGAAATTTAACCCCGAATCCCAATCTAAGTTCCATTTTTACATTTAGGTCAAAAAAAATTTTTCACCTCTGGAGCACAAACATCCGTGACCCCAGCATCAGGGATTTCCTTCCCTGGATACCAAAACGGCTCAATTTTTGAAAATTAGAAGAAGCACCATTTTTAAGCATGAAATTTAACCCCGAATCCCATTTTGAGGTCCGTTTTTACATTTGGGTCAAAAAAAAAATTTCATCTCCGGAGCACAAAAATCCATGACCCCGGCATCAGGAATTTACTTCCCCGGACACTAAAACGGCTCAATTTTTGAAAATTAGAAGAAGCACCATTTTTAAGCATGAAATTTAACCCCGAATCCCACTCTGAGGTCCGTTTTTACATTTGGGTCAAAAAAAATTTTTCACCTCTGGAGCACAAATATCCATGACCCCGGCATCAGGGATTTCCTTCCCGGGATACCAAAACGGCTCAATTTTTGAAAACTAGAAAAAGCACCATTTTTAAGCATGAAATTTAACCCCAAATCCCATTCTGAGGTCCGTTTTTACATTTGGGTCAAAAAAAAATTTCATCTCTGGAGCACAAAAATCCATGACCCCGGCATCAGGAATTTCCTTCCCCGGACACCAAAACGGCTCAATTTTTGAAAACTAGACAAATCACCATTTTTAAGCATGAAATTTAACCCAGATCCCATTCTGAGGTCTATTTTTACATTTGGGTCAAAAAAAATTTTTCACCTCTGGAGCACAAAAATCCGTGACCCCAGCATCAAGAATTTCCTTCCCTGAACACCAAAACAGCTCAATTTTTGAAAACTAGAAAAAACACCATTTTTAAGCATGAAATTTAACTCCAAATCCCATTTCCGGAGCACAAAAATCTATGACCCCGGCATCAGGGATTTCCTTCCCTGGATACCAAAACGGCTCAATTTTTGAAAAGTAGACAAATCACCATTTTTTAGCATGAAATTTATTCCGGATCCCATTCTGAGGTCCGTTTTTACATTTGGGTCAAAAAAATTTTCTCCTCTTGAGCACAAAAATCCGTGACCCCGGCATCAGGAATTTTCTTCCCTGGGTACCAAAACGGCTCAATTTTTGAAAAGTAGACAAATCACCATTTTTAAGCGTGAAATTTAACCCTGAATCCCTGTCTGAGGTCCTTTTTTACATTTGGGTCAAAAAAATTTTTTTTATCTCCGGAGCACAAAAATTCATGACCCTGGCATCAGGAATTTCCTTCCCCGAACCCCAAAACAGCTCAACTTTTAAAAACTGGAAAAAGCACCATTTTTAAGTATGAAATTTAACCCCGAATCCCATTTCCAGAGCACAAAAATCCATGAATCCGGCATCAGAAATTTCCCTCCCCGAACACCAAAACGGCTGAAAAATTAAAAACTACGAAAAGCACCATTTTTAAGCATGAAATTTGACCCTTAATCCCATTGTGAGGTCAGTTTTTACATTTGGGTCAAAAAAAATTTCACCTCCAGAGCTGAAAAATCCGTGACATCAGGAATTTTCTTCCCCGAACACCAAAACAGCTCAATTTTTAAAAACTAGAAAAAGCACCATTTTTAAGTATGAAATTTAACCCCGAATCCCATTTCCGGAGCACAAAAATCCATGAACCCAGCATCAGAAATTTCCTTCCCCGAACACCAAAACGGCTGAAAAATTAAAAACTACAAAAAGCACCATTTTTAAGCATGAAATTTGACCCTTATTCCCATTCTGAGGTCCGTTTTTACATTTGGGTCAAAAAAAAATTTTCACCTCTGGAGCACAAAAATCCGTGACCCCGGCATCAGTAATTTCCTTCCCTGGATACCAAAACGGCTCAAATTTTGACAACTAGACAAATCACCATTTTTAAGCATGAAATTTAACCCGCATCCCATTCTGAGGTCCATTTTTACATTTGGGTCAAAAAATTTTTTTCACCTCTGGAGCAAAAAAATCAGTCACCCCGGCAACAGGAATTTCCTTCCCTTGATACCAAAATGGCTCAAATTTGAAAACTAGACAAAGCACCATTTTTAAGCATAAAATTTAACCCCGAATCCCATTCTGAGGTCCGTTTTTACATTTGGGTCAAAAAAAAAATTTTCACCTCTGGAGCAGAAAAATCCGTGACCCCGGCTTCAAGGATTTCCTTCCCTGGATACCAAAACGACTCAATTTTTGAAAACTAGAAAAAACACCATTTTTAAGCATGAAATTTAACCCCAATTCCCATTTCTGAAGCAGAAAAATCCGTGACCTCGGCATCAGAAATTTCCTTCCCCGAATACCAAAACGGCTCAATTTTTGAAAACTAGACAAATCACCATTTTTAAGCATGAAATTTAACCCGCATCCCATTCTGAGGTCCATTTTTACATTTGGGTCAAAAAAAATTTTTCACCTCTGGAGCAAAAAAATCAGTCACCCCGGCAACAGGAATTTCCTTCCCTTGATACCAAAATGGCTCAAATTTGAAAACTAGACAAAGCACCATTTTTAAGCATAAAATTTAACCCCGAATCCCATTCTGAGGTCAGTTTTTACATTTGGGTCAAAAAAAATTTCGCCCCCAGAGCACAAAAATCCGTGACTCCGGCATCAGGAATTCCCTTCCCTGGATACGAAAATGGCTCAATTTTTGAAAACTAGAAAATGCACCATTTTTAAGCATGGAATTTAACCCCGAATCCCTGTCTGAAGTCCGTTTTTACATTTCAATCAAAAAAAATTTTTTATCTCCGGAGTACAAAAATTCATGACCCCGGGATCAGGAATCTCCTTCCCCTGACACTAAGACGGCTCAATGTTTGAAAACTAGAAGAAGCACCATTTTTAGCATGAAATTTAACCCCGAATCCCATTCTGAGGTCCGTTTTTAGATTTCAGTCCAAAAAAAAATTTTCATCTCTGGAGCACAAAAATCTATGACCCCGGCCTCAGGAATATCCTTCCCTGGATACCAAAACGGCTCAATTTTTGAAAGATAGAAAAAACACCATTTTTAAGCATGAAATTTAACCCTGAATCCCTGTCTGAGATCCGTTTTTACATTTGGGTCAAAAAATAACTTTTATCTCCGGAGTACAAAAATTCATGACCCCGGCATCAGGAATTTCCTTTCCTGGATACCAAAACGGCTCAATTTTTGAAAACTAGACAAAGCACCATTTTTAAACATGAAATTTAACCCCGAATCCCATTCTGAGGTCCGTTTTTACATTTGGTCAAAAAAAATTTTTCTCCTCTTGAGCACAAAAATCCGTGACCCCGGCATCAGGAATTTCCTTCCCTGGATACCAAAACGGCTCAATTTTTGAAAACTAGACAAAGCACCATTTTTAAGCATCAAATTTAATCCCGAATCCCATTCTGAGGTCTGTTTTTACATTTTGGGTCAAAAAAAATTTTCACCTCTGGAGCACAAAAATACGTCACCCCGGCATCAGGAATTTCCTTCCCTGGATACCAAAACGGCTCAATTTTTGAAAAGTAGACAAATCACCATTTTTTAGCATGAAATTTATCCCGGATCCCATTCTGAGGTCCGTTTTTACATTTGGGTCAAAAAATTTTTTCTCCTCTTGAGCACAAAAATCCGTGACCCCAGCATCAGGAATTTCCTTCCCTGGGTACCAAAACGGCTCAATTTTTGAAAAGTAGACAAAGCACCATTTTTAAGCATCAAATTTAATCCCGAATCCCATTCCGGAGCACAAAAATCTATGACCCTGGCATCAGGAATTTCCTTTCCCGGACACTAAAACGGCTCAATTTTTGAAAATTAGAAGAAGCACCCTTTTTAAGCATGAAATTTAACCCCGAATCCCACTCTGAGGTCCATTTTTACATTTAGGTCAAAAAAAATTTTTCACCTCTGGAGCACAAACATCCGTGACCCCGGCATCAGGAATTTTCTTCCCTGGGTACCAAAACGGCTCAATTTTTGAAAAGTAGACAAATCACCATTTTTAAGCGTGAAATTTAACCCTGAATCCCTGTCTGAGGTCCTTTTTTACATTTGGGTCAAAAAAATTTTTTTTATCTCCGGAGCACAAAAATTCATGACCCTGGCATCAGGAATTTCCTTCCCCGAACCCCAAAACAGCTCAACTTTTAAAAACTGGAAAAAGCACCATTTTTAAGTATGAAATTTAACCCCGAATCCCATTTCCAGAGCACAAAAATCCATGAATCCGGCATCAGAAATTTCCCTCCCCGAACACCAAAACGGCTGAAAAATTAAAAACTACGAAAAGCACCATTTTTAAGCATGAAATTTGACCCTTAATCCCATTGTGAGGTCAGTTTTTACATTTGGGTCAAAAAAAATTTCACCTCCAGAGCAGAAAAATCCGTGACATCAGGAATTTTCTTCCCCGAACACCAAAACAGCTCAATTTTTAAAAACTAGAAAAAGCACCATTTTTAAGTATGAAAATTAACCCCTAATCCCATTTCCGGAGCACAAAAATCCATGAACTCGGCATCAGAAATTTCCTTCCCCGAACATCAAAACGGCTGAAAAATTAAAAACTACAAAAAGCACCATTTTTAAGCATGAAATTTGACCCTTAATCCCATTCTGAGGTCCGTTTTTACATTTGGGTCAAAAAAAATTTTTTCACCTCTGGAGCACAAAAATCCGTGACCCCGGCATCAGTAATTTCCTTCCCTGGATACCAAAACGGCTCAATTTTTGAAAACTAGACAAATCACCATTTTTAAGCATGAAATTTAACCCGCATCCCATTCTGAGGTCCATTTTTCATTTGGGTCAAAAAAAATTTTTCACCTCTGGAGCAAAAAAATCAGTCACCCCGGCAACAGGAATTTCCTTCCCTTGATACCAAAATGGCTCAAATTTGAAAACTAGACAAAGCACCATTTTTAAGCATAAAATTTAACCCCGAATCCCATTCTGAGGTCCGTTTTTACATTTGGGTCAAAAAAAAAATTTTCACCTCTGGAGCAGAAAAATCCGTGACCCCGGCTTCAGGGATTTCCTTCCCTGGATACCAAAACGACTCAATTTTTGAAAACTAGAAAAAACACCATTTTTAAGCATGAAATTTAACCCCAATTCCCATTTCTGAAGCAGAAAAATCCGCGACCTCGGCATCAGAAATTTCCTTCCCCGAATACCAAAACAGCTTAATTTTTAAAAACTAGAAAAAGCACCATTTTTAAGCATGAAATTTAACCCCAATTCCCATTTCTGAAGCAGAAAAATCTGTGACCCCGGCATGAGAAATTTCCTTCCCCGAACACCAAAACGGCTCAATTTTTGAAAACTAGACAAATCACCATTTTTAAGCATGAAATTTAACCCAGATCCCATTCTGAGGTCTATTTTTACATTTGGGTCGAAAAAAATTTTTCACCTCTGGAGCACAAAAATCCGTGACCCCAGCATCAGGAATTTCCTTCCCTGAACACCAAAACAGCTCAATTTTTGAAAACAAGAAAAAACACCATTTTTAAGCATGAAATTTAACCCCGAATCGCTGTCTGACGTCCGTTTTTACATTTGGGTCAAAAAAAATTTTTTATCTCCGGAGCACAAAAATTCATACTCCGGCATCAGGAATTTCCTTCCCAGAACACCAAAACAGCTCAATTTTTAAAAACTAGAAAAAGCACAATTTTGGAGAATGAAATTTAACTCCGAATCCCATTTCCGGAGCACAAAAATCCATCAACCCGGCACCAGAAATTTCCTTCCGCAAACACCAAAACGGCTGAAAAATTAAAAACTACAAAAAAAAACCATTTTTAAGCATGAAATTTGACCCTGAATCCCATTCTGAGGTCAGTTTTTACATTTGGGTCAAAAAAAATTTCACCCCCAGAGCACAAAAATCCGTGACTCCGGCATCAGGAATTCCCTTCCCTGGATACGAAAATGGCTCAATTTTTGAAAACTAGAAAATGCACCATTTTTAAGCATGGAATTTAACCCCGAATCCCTGTCTGAAGTCCGTTTTTACATTTCAGTCAAAAAAATTTTTTTATCTCCGGAGTACAAAAATTCATGACCCCGGGATCAGGAATCTCCTTCCCCTGACACTAAGACGGCTCAATGTTTGAAAACTAGAAGAAGCACCATTTTTAGCATGAAATTTAACCCCGAATCCCATTCTGAGGTCCGTTTTTAGATTTCAGTCAAAAAAAAAATTTTCATCTCTGGAGCACAAAAATCTGTGACCCCGGCCTCAGGAATTTCCTTCCCTGTATACCAAAATGGCTCAATTTTTGAAAAATAGAAAAAACACCATTTTTAAGCATGAAATTTAACCCTGAATCCCTGTCTGAGATCCGTTTTTACATTTGGGTCAAAAAATAACTTTTATCTCCGGAGCACAAAAATCCATGACCCCGGCATCAGGAATTTCCTTTCCCGGACACTAAAATGGCTCAATTTTTGAAAATTAGAAGAAGCACCATTTTTAAGCATGAAATTTAACCCCGAATCCCACTCTGAGTTCGATTTTTACATTTAGGTCAAAAAAAATTTTTCACCTCTGGAGCACAAACATCCGTGACCCCGGCATCAGGGATTTCCTTCCCTGATACCAAAACGGCTCAATTTTTGAAAACTAGAAGAAGCACCATTTTTAAGCATGAAATTTAACCCCGAATCCCATTCTGAGGTCCGTTTTTACATTTGGGTCAAAAAAAAAATTTCATCTCCGGAGCACAAAAATCCATGACCCCGGCATCAGGAATTTACTTCCCCGGACACTAAAACGGCTCAATTTTTGAAAATTAGAAGAAGCACCATTTTTAAGCATGAAATTTAACCCGAATCCCACTCTGAGGTCCATTTTTACATTTGGGTCAAAAAAAATTTTTCACCTCTGGAGCACAAATATCCATGACCCCGGCATCAGGGATTTCCTTCCCGGGATACCAAAACGGCTCAATTTTTGAAAACTAGAAAAAGCACCATTTTTAAGCATGAAATTTAACCCCAAATCCCATTCTGAGGTCCGTTTTTACATTTGGGTCAAAAAAAATTTTCATCTCTGGAGCACAAATATCCATGACTCCGGCATCAGGAATTTCCTTCCCTGAACACCAAAACAGCTCAATTTTTGAAAACTAGAAAAAACACCATTTTTAAGCATGAAATTTAACTCCAAATCCCATTTCCGGAGCACAAAAATCTATGACCCCGGCATCAGGGATTTCCTTCCCTGGATACCAAAACGGCTCAATTTTTGAAAAGTAGACAAATCACCATTTTTTAGCATGAAATTTATTCCGGATCCCATTCTGAGGTCCGTTTTTACATTTGGGTCAAAAAATTTTTTCTCCTCTTGAGCACAAAAATCCGTGACCCCGGCATCAGGAATTTTCTTCCCTGGGTACCAAAACGGCTCAATTTTTGAAAAGTAGACAAATCACCATTTTTAAGCGTGAAATTTAACCCTGAATCCCTGTCTGAGGTCCTTTTTTACATTTGGGTCAAAAAAATTTTTTTTATCTCCGGAGCACAAAAATTCATGACCCTGGCATCAGGAATTTCCTTCCCCGAACCCCAAAACAGCTCAACTTTTAAAAACTGGAAAAAGCACCATTTTTAAGTATGAAATTTAACCCCGAATCCCATTTCCAGAGCACAAAAATCCATGAATCCGGCATCAGAAATTTCCCTCCCCGAACACCAAAACGGCTGAAAAATTAAAAACTACGAAAAGCACCATTTTTAAGCATGAAATTTGACCCTTAATCCCATTGTGAGGTCAGTTTTTACATTTGGGTCAAAAAAAATTTCACCTCCAGAGCAGAAAAATCCGTGACATCAGGAATTTCCTTCCCCGAACACCAAAACAGCTCAATTTTTAAAAACTAGAAAAAGCACCATTTTTAAGTATGAAATTTAACCCCGAATCCCATTTCCGGAGCACAAAAATCCATGAACCCGGCATCAGAAATTTCCTTCCCCGAACACCAAAACGGCTGAAAAATTAAAAACTACAAAAAGCACCATTTTTAAGCATGAAATTTAACCCCAATTCCCATTTCTGAAGCAGAAAAATCCGTGACCTCGGCATCAGAAATTTCCTTCCCCGAATACCAAAACAGCTTAATTTTTAAAAACTAGAAAAAGCACCATTTTTAAGCATGAAATTTAACCCCAATTCCCATTTCTGAAGCAGAAAAATCTGTGACCCCGGCATCAGCAATTTCCTTCCCCGAACACCAAAACGGCTCAATTTTTGAAAACTAGACAAATCACCATTTTTAAGCATGAAATTTAACCCAGATCCCATTCTGAGGTCTATTTTTACATTTGGGTCAAAAAAAATTTTTCACCTCTGGAGCACAAAAATCCGTGACCCCAGCATCAGGAATTTCCTTCCCTGAACACCAAAACAGCTCAATTTTTGAAAACAAGAAAAAACACCATTTTTAAGCATGAAATTTAACCCCGAATCGCTGTCTGACGTCCGTTTTTACATTTGGGTCAAAAAAAAGTTTTTTATCTCCGGAGCACAAAAATTCATACTCCGGTATCAGGAATTTCCTTCCCAGAACACCAAAACAGCTCAATTTTTAAAAACTAGAAAAAGCACAATTTTGAAGAATGAAATTTAACTCCGAATCCCATTTCCGGAGCACAAAAATCCATCAACCCGGCACCAGAAATTTCCTTCCGCAAACTCCAAAACGGCTGAAAAATTAAAAACTACAAAAAAAAAACCATTTTTAAGCATGAAATTTGACCCTGAATCCCATTCTGAGGTCAGTTTTTACATTTGGGTCAAAAAAAATTTCGCCTCCAGAGCACAAAAATCCGTGACTCCGGCATCAGGAATTCCCTTCCCTGGATACGAAAATGGCTCAATTTTTGAAAACTAGAAAATGCACCATTTTTAAGCATGGAATTTAACCCCGAATCCCTGTCTGAAGTCCGTTTTTACATTTCAGTCAAAAAAAATTTTTTTATCTCCGGAGTACAAAAATTCATGACCCCGGGATCAGGAATCTCCTTCCCCTGACACTAAGACGGCTCAATGTTTGAAAACTAGAAGAAGCACCATTTTTAGCATGAAATTTAACCCCGAATCCCATTCTGAGGTCCGTTTTTAGATTTCAGTCAAAAAAAAAATTTTCATCTCTGGAGCACAAAAATCTGTGACCCCGGCCTCAGGAATTTCCTTCCCTGGATACCAAAACGGCTCAATTTTTGAAAAATAGAAAAAACACCATTTTTAAGCATGAAATTTAACCCTGAATCCCTGTCTGAGATCCCTTTTTACATTTGGGTCAAAAAATAACTTTTATCTCCGGAGTACAAAATTCAGGACCCCGGCATCAGGAATTTCTGCCCCGAACACCAAAACAGCTCAATTTTTAAAAACTACAAAAAGCACGA
Organism: Crotalus tigris; assembly: GCF_016545835.1. Classification (NCBI taxonomy): domain Eukaryota; kingdom Metazoa; phylum Chordata; class Lepidosauria; order Squamata; family Viperidae; genus Crotalus; species Crotalus tigris. The sequence continues at coordinate 15,555 of NW_024100315.1, forward strand.
TTTTTAAGCATGAAATTTGACCCTGAATCCCATTCGGAGGTTAGTTTTTACATTTGGGTCAAAACAAATTTCACCTCCAGAGCACAAAAATCCGTCACCCCGGCATCAGGAATTTCCTTCCCTGGATACCAAAACGGCTCAATTTTTGAAAACTAGATAAAGCACCATTTTTAAGCATGAAATTTAACCCCGAATCCCATTTCCGGAGAACAAAAATTCATGACCCCGGCATCAGGAATTTCCTTGCCCTGACACTAAAACGGCTCAATTTTTGAAAACTAGAAAAAGCCCTATTTTTAAGCATGAAATTTAACCCAAATCCCATTCGGAGGTCCGTTTTTAGATTTCAGTCAAAAAAAAAATTTTCATCTCTGGAGCACAAAAATCCATGACCCCGGCATTTAACCCCGAATCGCTGTCTGAGGTCCGTTTTTACATTTGGGTCAAAAAAAAAAATTTTATCTCCAGAGCACAAAAATTCATACTCCGGCATCAGGAATTTCCTTCCCAGAACACCAAAACAGCTCAATTTTTAAAAACTAGAAAAAGCACAATTTTGAAGAATGAAATTTAACTCCGAATCCCATTTCCGGAGCACAAAAATCCATGACCCCGGCATCAGAAATTTCCTTCCGCAAACACCAAAACGGCTGAAAAATTAAAAACTACAAAAAAAACCATTTTTAAGCATGAAATTTGACCCTGAATCCCATTCTGAGGTCAGTTTTTACATTTGGGTCAAAAAAAATTTCGCCTCCAGAGCACAAAAATCCGTGACCCCGGCATCAGGAATTCCCTTCCCTGGATACGAAAACGGCTCAATTTTTGAAAACTAGAAAATGCACCATTTTTAAGCATGGAATTTAACTCCGAATCCCTGTCTGAAGTCCGTTTTTACATTTCAGTCAAAAAAAAATTTTTATCTCCGGAGTACAAAAATTCATGACCCCTGGATCAGGAATCTCCTTCCCCTGACACTAAAACGGCTCAATGTTTGAAAACTAGAAGAAGCACCATTTTTAGCATGAAATTTAACCCCGAATCCCATTCTGAGGTCCGTTTTTAGATTTCAGTCAAAAAAAAAATTTTCATCTCTGGAGCACAAAAATCCATGACCCCGGCATCAGGAATTTCCTTCCCCGGACACCAAAACGGCTCAATTTTTGAAAACTAGAAAAAGCACCATTTTTAAGCATGAAATTTAACCCCGAATCCCATTCTGAGGTCCGTTTTTAAATTTGCGTCCCCCCAAAAAATTTTCAGCTCCGGAGCACAAAAATCCGTGACCCCGGCATGAGGGATTTCCTTCCCTGGATACCAAAACGGCTCAATTTTTGAAAAGTAGACAAATCACCATTTTTTAGCATGAAATTTATCCCGGATCCCATTCTGAGGTCCGTTTTTACATTTGGGTCAAAAAATTTTTTCTCCTCTTGAGCACAAAAATCCGTGACCCCAGCATCAGGAATTTCCTTCCCTGGGTACCAAAACGGCTCAATTTTTGAAAAGTAGACAAAGCACCATTTTTAAGCATCAAATTTAATCCCGAATCCCATTGTGAGGTCCGTTTTTACATTTAGGTCAAAAAAAAATTTTCACCTCTGGAGCAAAAAAATCCGTCACCCCGGCAACAGGAATTTCCTTCCCTGGATACCAAAACGGCTCAATTTTTGAAAATTAGAAGAAGCACCATTTTTAAGCATGAAATTTAACCCCGAATCCCACTCTGAGGTCCGTTTTTACATTTGGGTCAAAAAAAAATTTTCACCTCTGGAGCACAAATATCCATGACCCCGGCATCAGGGATTTCCTTCCCGGGATACCAAAACGGCTCAATTTTTGAAAACTAGAAAAAGCACCATTTTTAAGCATGAAATTTAACCCCGAATCCCATTCTGAGGTCCGTTTTTACATTTGGGTAAAAAAAATTTTCATCTCTGGAGCACAAAAATCCATGACCCCGGCATCAGGAATTTCCTTCCCCGGACACCAAAACGGCTCAATTTTTGAAAACTAGACAAATCACCATTTTTAAGCATGAAATTTAACCCAGATCCCATTCTGAGGTCTATTTTTACATTTGGGTCAAAAAAAATTTTTCACCTCTGGAGCAAAAAAATCCGTGACCCCAGCATCAGGAATTTCCTTCCCTGAACACCAAAACAGCTCAATTTTTGAAAACTAGAAAAAACACCATTTTTAAGCATGAAATTTAACCCCGAATCGCTGTCTGAGGTCCGTTTTTACATTTGGGTCAAAAAAAATATTTTTATCTCCGGAGCACAAAAATTCATACTCCGGCATCAGGAATTTCCTTCCCCAAACACCAAAACAGCTCAATTTTTAAAAACTACAAAAAGAACGATTTTTAAGCATGAAATTTGACCCTGAATCCCATTCTGAGGTTAGTTTTTACATTTGGGTCAAAACAAATTTCACCTCCAGAGCACAAAAATCCGTGACTCCGGCATCAGGAATTCCCTTCCCTGGATACGAAAATGGCTCAATTTTTGAAAACTAGAAAATGCACCATTTTTAAGCATGGAATTTAACCCCGAATCCCTGTCTGAAGTCCGTTTTTACATTTCAGTCAAAAAAAATTTTTTATCTCCGGAGTACAAAAATTCATGACCCCGGGATCAGGAATCTCCTTCCCCTGACACTAAGACGGCTCAATGTTTGAAAACTAGAAGAAGCACCATTTTTAGCATGAAATTTAACCCCGAATACCATTCTGAGGTCCGTTTTTAGATTTCAGTCAAAAAAAAAATTTTCATCTCTGGAGCACAAAAATCTGTGACCCCGGCCTCAGGAATTTCCTTCCCTGGATACCAAAACGGCTCAATTTTTGAAAAATAGAAAAAACACCATTTTTAAGCATGAAATTTAACCCTGAATCCCTGTCTGAGATCCCTTTTTACATTTGGGTCAAAAAATAACTTTTATCTCCGGAGTACAAAATTCAGGACCCCGGCATCAGGAATTTCTGCCCCGAACACCAAAACAGCTCAATTTTTAAAAACTACAAAAAGCACGATTTTTAAGCATGAAATTTGACCCTGAATCCCATTCGGAGGTTAGTTTTTACATTTGGGTCAAAACAAATTTCACCTCCAGAGCACAAAAATCCGTCACCCCGGCATCAGGAATTTCCTTCCCTGGATACCAAAACGGCTCAATTTTTGAAAATTAGATAAAGCACCATTTTTAAGCATGAAATTTAACCCCGAATCCCATTTCCGGAGAACAAAAATTCATGACCCCGGCATCAGGAATTTCCTTGCCCTGACACTAAAACGGCTCAATTTTTGAAAACTAGAAAAAGCCCTATTTTTAAGCATGAAATTTAACCCAAATCCCATTCGGAGGTCCGTTTTTAGATTTCAGTCAAAAAAAAAATTTTCATCTCTGGAGCACAAAAATCCATGACCCCGGCATTTAACCCCGAATCGCTGTCTGAGGTCCGTTTTTACATTTGGGTCAAAAAAAAAAATTTTATCTCCAGAGCACAAAAATTCATACTCCGGCATCAGGAATTTCCTTCCCAGAACACCAAAACAGCTCAATTTTTAAAAACTAGAAAAAGCACAATTTTGAAGAATGAAATTTAACTCCGAATCCCATTTCCGGAGCACAAAAATCCATGACCCCGGCATCAGAAATTTCCTTCCGCAAACACCAAAACGGCTGAAAAATTAAAAACTACAAAAAAAAACCATTTTTAAGCATGAAATTTGACCCTGAATCCCATTCTGAGGTCAGTTTTTACATTTGGGTCAAAAAAAATTTCACCCCCAGAGCACAAAAATCCGTGACTCCGGCATCAGGAATTCCCTTCCCTGGATACGAAAATGGCTCAATTTTTGAAAACTAGAAAATGCACCATTTTTAAGCATGGAATTTAACCCCGAATCCCTGTCTGAAGTCCGTTTTTACATTTCAGTCAAAAAAAAATTTTTATGTCCGGAGTACAAAAATTCATGACCCCGGGATCAGGAATCTCCTTCCCCTGACACTAAGACGGCTCAATGTTTGAAAACTAGAAGAAGCACCATTTTTTTTTTTTTTTTTTTTTTTTTTTTTTTTTTTTTAGCATGAAATTTTAATCCCGAATCCCATCTGAGGTCCGTATTTTTTATATTTCAGGTCAAAAAAAAAATTTTCATCTCTAGAGCAACAAAAATCATGGCCCCGGCATCAGGAATTTCCTCCCCGGACACCAAAACGACTCAATTTTTGAAAACTAGAAAAAGCACCATTTTTAAGCATGAAATTTAACCCCGAATCCCATTCTGAGGTCCGTTTTTAAATTTGCGTCCCCCCAAAAAATTTTCAGCTCCGGAGCACAAAAATCCGTGACCCCGGCATGAGGGATTTCCTTCCCTGGATACCAAAACGGCTCAATTTTTGAAAAGTAGACAAATCACCATTTTTTAGCATGAAATTTATCCCGGATCCCATTCTGAGGTCCGTTTTTACATTTGGGTCAAAAAATTTTTTCTCCTCTTGAGCACAAAAATCCGTGACCCCAGCATCAGGAATTTCCTTCCCTGGGTACCAAAACGGCTCAATTTTTGAAAAGTAGACAAAGCACCATTTTTAAGCATCAAATTTAATCCCGAATCCCATTGTGAGGTCCGTTTTTACATTTAGGTCAAAAAAAAATTTTCACCTCTGGAGCAAAAAAATCCGTCACCCCGGCAACAGGAATTTCCTTCCCTGGATACCAAAACGGCTCAACTTTTGAAAATTAGAAGAAGCACCATTTTTAAGCATGAAATTTAACCCCAAATCCCATTCTGAGGTCCGTTTTTAAATTTGCGTCCCCCCCAAAAATTTTCATCTCTGGAGCACAAAAATCCGTGACCCCGGCCTCAGGGATTTCCTTCCCTGGATACCAAAACGGCTCAACTTTTGAAAATTAGAAGAAGCACCATTTTTAAGCATGAAATTTAACCCCGAATCCCATTCTGAGGTCCGTTTTTACATTTGGGTCAAAAAAAAAAATTCATCTCCGGAGCACAAAAATCCATGACCCCGGCATCAGGAATTTCCTTTCCCGGACAATAAAATGGCTCAATTTTTGAAAATTAGAAGAAGCACCATTTTTAAGCATGAAATTTAACCCCGAATCCCACTCTGAGTTCCATTTTTACATTTAGGTCAAAAAAATTTTTTCACCTCTGGAGCACAAACATCCGTGACCCCGGCATCAGGGATTTTCCTTCCCTGGATAACCAAACGGCTCAATTTTGAAAATTAGAAGATATCGCCTTATTATCCATGAAATTAACCACCGATCCCAAAAAAAAAATTTTTTGTTTTTTTTTCTGAGGTCCGTTTTTTACATTTGGGTCAAAAGAAAGAATTCATCTCCGGAGCACAAAATCCTGACCCCGGCATCAGAGATTTCCTTCCCCGGACACTACAACGGCTCAATTTTTGAAAACTAGAAGAAGCACCATTTTTAAGCATGAAATTTAACCCCGAATCCCATTCTGAGGTCCGTTTTTACATTTGGGTCAAAAAAGATTTTCATCTCTGGAGCATAAAAATCTATGAACCCGGCATCAGGGATTTCCTTCCCTGGACACTAAAACGGCTCAATTTTTGAAAACTAGAAAAAGCACCATTTTTAAGCATGAAATTTAACCCCGAATCCATTCTGAGGTCCGTTTTTACATTCGGGTCAAAAAAAATTTTTCATCTCCAGAGCACAAAAATCTGTGACCCCGGCATCAGGAATTTCCTTCCCCTGACACCAAAACGGCTCAATTTTTGAAAAAACTAGACAATCAATTCAACCATTTTTAAGCATGAAATTTAACCCAGATCCCATTCTGAGGTCTATTTTTACATTTGGGTCAAAAAAAATTTTTCACCTCTGGAGCACAAAAATCCGTGACCCCAGCATCAGGAATTTCCTTCCCTGAACACCAAAACAGCTCGATTTTTGAAAACTAGAAAAAACACCATTTTTAAGCATGAAATTTAACCCCGAATCGCTGTCTGAGGTCCGTTTTTACATTTGGGTCAAAAAAAAAATTTTTATCTCCGGAGCACAAAAATTCATACTCCGGCATCAGGAATTTCCTTCCCCAAACACCAAAACAGCTCAATTTTTAAAAACTACAAAAAGAACGATTTTTAAGCATGAAATTTGACCCTGAATCCCATTCTGAGGTTAGTTTTTACATTTGGGTCAAAACAAATTTCACCTCCAGAGCACAAAAATCCGTGACCCCGGCATCAGGAATTTACTTCCCTGGATACCAAAACGGCTCAATTTTTGAAAACTAGATGAAGCACCATTTTTAAGCATGAAATTTAACCCCGAATCCCATTTCCGGAGCACTAAAATCTATGACCCCGGCATCAGGGATTTCCTTGCCCTTACACTAAAACGGCTCAATTTTTGAAAACTGGAAAAAGCACCATTTTTAAGCATGAAATTTAACCCCGAATCCCATTCTGAGGTTCGTTTTTAGATTTCAGTCAAAAAAAAAATTTTCATCTCTGGAGCACAAAAATCCATGACCCCGGCATCAGGAATTTGCTTCCCCGGACACCAAAACGGCTCAATTTTTGAAAACTAGAAAAAGCACCATTTTTAAGCATGAAATTTAACCCCGAATCCCATTCTGAGGTCCGTTTTTAAATTTGCGTCCCCCAAAAAAATTTTCACCTCTGGAGCAAAAAAATCCGTGACCCCGGCATCAGGAATTTCCTTCCCTGGATACCAAAACGGTACAATTTTTGAAAACTAGACAAAGCACCATTTTTAAGCATCAAATTTAATCCCGAATCCCATTCTGAGGTCCATTTTTACATTTGGGTCAAAAAAAATTTTCAACCTCTGGAGCAAAAAAATCCGTGACCCCGACATCAGGAATTTGCTTCCGTGCATACTAAAAAGGCTCAATTTTTGAAAACTAGAAAAAGCACCATTTTTAAGCATGAAATTTAACCCCGAATCCCATTCTGAGGTCCGTTTTTACATTTGGGTCAAAAAAATTTTTTATCTCAGGAGAACAAAAATTCATGACCCCCGCATCAGGAATTTCCTTCCCCGGACACCAAAACGGCTCAATTATTAAAAACTAGAAAAAGCACCATTTCTAAGCATGAAATTTAACCCCGAATCCCATTCTGAGGTCCGTTTTTAAATTTGCGTCCCCCAAAAAAATTTTCAGCTCCGGAGCACAAAAATCCGTGACCCCGGCATCAGGGATTTCCTTCCCTGGATACCAAATCGGCTCAATTTTTGAAAAGTAGACAAAGCACCATTTTTAAGCATCAAATTTAATCCCGAATCCCATTCTGAGGTCCGTTTTTACATTTAGGTCAAAAAAAAATTTTCACCTCTGGAGCAAAAAAATCCGTCACCCCGGCAACAGGAATTTCCTTCCCTGGATACCAAAATGGCTCAATTTTTGAAAACTAGAAAAAGCACCATTTTTAAGCATGAAATTTAACCCCAAATCCCATTCTGAGGTCCGTTTTTAGATTTCAGTCAAAAAAATTTTTTTATCTCAGGAGAACAAAAATTCATGACCCCAGCATCAGGACTTTCCTTCCCCGGACACCAAAACGGCTCAATTATTAAAAACTAGAAAAAGCACCATTTCTAAGCATGAAATTTAACCCCGAATCCCATTCTGAGGTCCGTTTTTAAATTTGCGTCCCCCCAAAAAATTTTCATCTCTGGAGCACAAAAATCCGTGACCCCGGCCTCAGGGATTTCCTTCCCTGGATACCAAAACGGCTCAACTTTTGAAAATTAGAAGAAGCACCATTTTTAAGCATGAAATTTAACCCCGAATCCCATTCTGAGGTCCGTTTTTACATTTGGGTCAAAAAAAAAAATTCATCTCCGGAGCACAAAAATCCATGACCCCGGCATCAGGGATTTCCTTCCCTGGATACCAAAACGGCTCAATTTTTGAAAATTAGAAGAAGCACCATTATTAAGCATGAAATTTAACCCAGATCCCATTCTGAGGTCTATTTTTACATTTGGGTCAAAAAAAATTTTTCACCTCTGGAGCACAAAAATCCGTGACCCCAGCATCAGGAATTTCCTTCCCTGAACACCAAAACAGCTCAATTTTTGAAAACTAGAAAAAACACCATTTTTAAGCATGAAATTTAACCCCGAATCGCTGTCTGAGGTCCGTTTTTACATTTGGGTCAAAAAAAAAATTTTTATCTCCGGAGCACAAAAATTCATACTCCGGCATCAGGAATTCCCTTCCCCAAACACCAAAACAGCTCAATTTTTAAAAACTACAAAAAGAACTTTTTTTAAGCATGAAATTTGACCCTGAATCCCATTCTGAGGTTAGTTTTTACATTTGGGTCAAAACAAATTTCACCTCCAGAGCACAAAAATCCGTGACCCCGGCATCAGGAATTTACTTCCCTGGATACCAAAACGGCTCAATTTTTGAAAACTAGATGAAGCACCATTTTTAAGCATGAAATTTAACCCCGAATCCCATTTCCGGAGCACTAAAATCTATGACCCCGGCATCAGGGATTTCCTTGCCCTTACACTAAAACGGCTCAATTTTTGAAAACTGGAAAAAGCACCATTTTTAAGCATGAAATTTAACCCCGAATCCCATTCTGAGGTTCGTTTTTAGATTTCAGTCAAAAAAAAAATTTTCATCTCTGGAGCACAAAAATCCAAGACCCCGGCAACAGGAATTTGCTTCCCCGGACACCAAAACGCCTCAATTTTTGAAAACTAGAAAAAGCACCATTTTTAAGCATGAAATTTAACCCCGAATCCAATTCTGAGAGTCCGTTTTAAATTTTCGTCCCCCCCACAAAACTTTCAGCTCCGGAGCACAAAATCCGTGACCCCGGCATCAGGATTTTTCCTTCCCTTGATACCAAAACGGCTCCAATTTTGAAAGTAGAAACAAGCCAACCATTTTTAAGCATCAAATTTATCCCGAATCCCATTTCTGAGGTCCGTTTTTACATTCGGGTCAAAAAAATTTTTCATCTCCAGAGCACAAAAATCTGTGACCCCGGCATCAGGAATTTCCTTCCCCTGAAACCAAAACGGCTCAATTTTTGAAAACTAGAAAAAGCACCATTTTTAAGCATGAAATTTAACCCCCAATCCCATTCTGAGGTCCGTTTTTAGATTTCAGTCAAAAAAATTTTTTTATCTCAGGAGAACAAAAATTCATGACCCCAGCATCAGGAATTTCCTTCCCCGGACACCAAAACGGCTCAATTATTAAAAACTAGAAAAAGCACCATTTCTAAGCATGAAATTTAACCCCGAATCCCATTCTGAGGTCCGTTTTTAAATTTGCGTCCCCCAAAAAAATTTTCAGCTCCGGAGCACAAAAATCCGTGACCCCGGCATCAGGGATTTCCTTCCCTGGATACCAAATCGGCTCAATTTTTGAAAAGTAGACAAAGCACCATTTTTAAGCATCAAATTTAATCCCGAATCCCATTCTGAGGTCCGTTTTTACATTTAGGTCCCAAGAAAAAATTTTCACCTCTGAAGCACAAAATTTCCTGACCCCGGCATCATGAATTTCCTTCCCCGGACACCAAAACAGCTTAATTTTTAAAAACTACATAAAGCACCATTTTTAAGCATGAAATTTAACCCCGAATCCCATCCCGGAGGGTCCGTTTTTTTAATATTTCATCAATAAAAATTTTTTTATTTCAGAGAACAAAATTCATAGACCCCAGCATCAGGAAATTTCCTTCCCCGGACACCAAAAACGGCTCAATTATTAAACTAGAAAAAGCACCATCTCTCAAGCATGAAATTTAACGCTCCGAATCCCATTCTGAGGTCCGTTTTTAAATTTGCGTTCCCCCAAAATTTCATCTCTGGAGCACCAAATCCCATGACCCCGGCCTCAGGGATTTCCTTCCCTGGATACCAAAACGGCTCAATTTTTGAAAACTAGAAAAAGCACCATTTTTAAGCATGAAATTTAACCCCGAATCCCATTCTGAGGTCCGTTTTTAAATTTGCGTCCCCCAAAAAATTTTTCACCTCTGGAGCACAAAAATCCGTGACCCCAGCATCAGGAATTTCCTTCCCTGAACACCAAAAGAGCTCAATTTTTGAAAACTAGAAAAAACACCATTTTTAAGCATGAAATTTAACCCCGAATCGCTGTCTGAGGTCCGTTTTTACATTTGGGTCAAAAAAAAATTTTTTATCTCCGGAGCACAAAAATTCATACTCCGGCATCAGGAATTTCCTTCCCCAAACACCAAAACAGCTCAATTTTTAAAAACTACAAAAAGAACTTTTTTTAAGCATGAAATTTGACCCTGAATCCCATTCTGAGGTTAGTTTTTACATTTGGGTCAAAACAAATTTCACCTCCAGAGCACAAAAATCCGTGACCCCGGCATCAGGAATTTACTTCCCTGGATACCAAAACGGGTCAATTTTTGAAAACTAGATAAAGCACCATTTTTAAGCATGAAATTTAACCCCGAATCCCATTTCCGGAGCACAAAAATCTATGACCCCGGCATCAGGGATTTCCTTGCCCTGACACTAAAACGGCTCAATTTTTGAAAACTGGAAAAAGCACCATTTTTAAGCATGAAATTTAACCCCGAATCCCATTCTGAGGTTCGTTTTTAGATTTCAGTCAAAAAAAAAATTTTCATCTCTGGAGCACAAAAATCCAAGACCCCGGCAACAGGAATTTGCTTCCCCGGACACCAAAACGCCTCAATTTTTGAAAACTAGAAAAAGCACCATTTTTAAGCATGAAATTTAACCCCGAATCCCATTCTGAGGTCCATTTTTACATTTGGGTCAAAAAAATTTTTTCACCTCTGGAGCACAAAAATCGGTGACCCCGGCAACAGGAATTTCCTTCCCTGGATACCAAAACGGCTCAATTTTTGAAAAGTAGACAAAGCACCATTTTTAAGCATCAAATTTAATACGGAATCCCATTCTGAGGTCCGTTTTTACATTTGAGTCAAAAAAATTTTTTCACCTCTGGAGCAAAAAAATCCGTCACCCCGGCAACAGGAATTTCCTTCCCTGGATACCAAAAAGGCTCAATTTTTGAAAACTAGAAAAAGCACCATTTTTAAGCATGAAATTTAACCCCAAATCCCATTCTGAGGTCCGTTTTTAGATTTCAGTCAAAAAAATTTTTTTATCTCAGGAGAACAAAAATTCATGACCCCAGCATTAGGAATTTCCTTCCCCGGACAACAAAACGGCTCAATTATTAAAAACTAGATAAAGCACCATTTCTAAGCATGAAATTTAACCCCGAATCCCATTCTGAGGTCCGTTTTTAAATTTGCGTCCCCCCAAAAAATTTTCAGCTCCGGAGCACAAAAATCCGTGACCCCGGCATCAGGGATTTCCTTCCCTGGATACCAAATCGGCTCAATTTTTGAAAAGTAGACAAAGCACCATTTTTAAAGCTCAATTTAATCCCGAATCGCCTTCTGAAGGTCCGTTTTTACATTTATGGTTCAAAAAAAAATTTTCACACTCTGGAGCAAAAAATCCGATCACCCCCGGCAACGGACTTTCCTTCCTGGATACCAAAATGGCTCAATTTTTGAAACTATAAAAGCACCATTTTTGAAGCATGAAATTTAACCGCCCAAATCCCATTCTGAGGTCCGTTTTTAGATTTTCAGTCAAAAAACATTTTTTATCTCAGAGAACAAAAATTCATGCACCCCAGCATCAGGAATTTCCTTCCCCGACACCAAAACGCTCATTATTGAAAACTAGAAAAAGCACCATTTCTAAGCATTAAATTTAACCCCGAATCCCATTCTGAGGTCCGTTTTTAAATTTGCGTCCCCCCAAAAAATTTTCAGCTCCGGAGCACAAAAATCCGTGACCCCGGCATCAGGGATTTCCTTCCCTGGATACCAAAACGGCTCAATTTTTGAAAAGTAGACAAAGCACCATTTTTAAGCATCAAATTTAATCCCGAATCCCATTCTGAGGTCCGTTTTTACATTTAGGTCAAAAAAAAATTTTCACCTCTGGAGCAAAAAAATCCGTCACCCCGGCAACAGGAATTTCCTTCCCTGGATACCAAAATGGCTCAATTTTTGAAAACTAGAAAAAGCACCATTTTTAAGCATGAAATTTAACCCCAAATCCCATTCTGAGGTCCGTTTTTAGATTTCAGTCAAAAAAATTTTTTTATCTCAGGAGAACAAAAATTCATGACCCCAGCATCAGGAATTTCCTTCCCCGGACACCAAAACGGCTCAATTATTAAAAACTAGAAAAAGCACCATCTCTAAGCATGAAATTTAACCCCGAATCCCATTCTGAGGTCCGTTTTTAAATTTGCGTCCCCCCAAAAAATTTTCATCTCTGGAGCACAAAAATCCGTGACCCCGGCCTCAGGGATTTCCTTCCCTGGATACCAAAACGGCTCAATATTTGAAAACTAGAAAAAGCACCATTTTTAAGCATGAAATTTAACCCCGAATCCCATTCTGAGGTCCGTTTTTAAATTTGCGTCCCCCCAAAAATTTTTCACCTCTGGAGCACAAAAATCCGTGACCCCAGCATCAGGAATTTCCTTCCCTGAACACCAAAAGAGCTCAATTTTTGAAAACTAGAAAAAACACCATTTTTAAGCATGAAATTTAACCCCGAATCGCTGTCTGAGGTCCGTTTTTACATTTGGGTCAAAAAAAAAATTTTTATCTCCGGAGCACAAAAATTCATACTCCGGCATCAGGAATTTCCTTCCCCAAACACCAAAACAGCTCAATTTTTAAAAACTACAAAAAGAACTTTTTTTAAGCATGAAATTTGACCCTGAATCCCATTCTGAGTTAGTTTTTACATTTGGGTCAAAACAAATTTCACCTCCAGAGCACAAAAATCCGTGACCCCGGCATCAGGAATTTACTTCCCTGGATACCAAAACGGCTCAATTTTTGAAAACTAGATAAAGCACCATTTTTAAGCATGAAATTTAACCCCGAATCCCATTTCCGGAGCACAAAAATCTATGACCCCGGCATCAGGGATTTCCTTGCCCTGACACTAAAACGGCTCAATTTTTGAAAACTGGAAAAAGCACCATTTTTAAGCATGAAATTTAACCCCGAATCCCATTCTGAGGTTCGTTTTTAGATTTCAGTCAAAAAAAAAATTTTCATCTCTGGAGCACAAAAATCCAAGACCCCGGCAACAGGAATTTTGCTTCCCCGGACACCAAAACGCCTCAATTTTTGAAACTAGAAAAAGCACCATTTTTAAGCATGAAATTTAACCCCGAATCCCATTCTGAGGTCCGTTTTTAAATTTGCGTCCCCCCAAAAAATTTTCAGCTCCGGAGCACAAAAATCCGTGACCCCGGCTCAGGGATTTTCCTTCCCTGGATACCAAAACGGCTCAATTTTTGAAAAGTAGACAAAGCACCATTTTTAAGCATCAAATTTAATCCCGAATCCCATTCTGAGGTCCGTTTTTACATTTAGGTCAAAAAAAAATTTTCACCTCTGGAGCAAAAAAATCCGTCACCCCGGCAACAGGAATTTCCTTCCCTGGATATCCAAAATGGCTCAATTTTTGAAAACTAGAAAAAGCACCATTTTTAAGCATGAAATTTAACCCCAAATCCCATTCTGAGGTCCGTTTTTAGATTTCAGTCAAAAAAATTTTTTTATCTCAGGAGAACAAAAATTCATGACCCCAGCATCAGGAATTTCCTTCCCCGGACACCAAAACGGCTCAATTATTAAAAACTAGAAAAAGCACCATCTCTAAGCATGAAATTTAACCCCGAATCCCATTCTGAGGTCCGTTTTTAAATTTGCGTCCCCCCAAAAAATTTTCATCTCTGGAGCACAAAAATCCGTGACCCCGGCCTCAGGGATTTCCTTCCCTGGATACCAAAACTGCTCAATTTTTGAAAACTAGAAAAAGCACCATTTTTAAGCATGAAATTTAACCCCGAATCCCATTCTGAGGTCCGTTTTTAAATTTGCGTCCCCCCAAAAATTTTTCACCTCTGGAGCACAAAAATCCGTGACCCCAGCATCAGGAATTTCCTTCCCTGAACACCAAAAGAGCTCAATTTTTGAAAACTAGAAAAAACACCATTTTTAAGCATGAAATTTAACCCCGAATCGCTGTCTGAGGTCCGTTTTTACATTTGGGTCAAAAAAAAATTTTTTATCTCCGGAGCACAAAAATTCATACTCCGGCATCAGGAATTTCCTTCCCCAAACACCAAAACAGCTCAATTTTTAAAAACTACAAAAAGAACTTTTTTTAAGCATGAAATTTGACCCTGAATCCCATTCTGAGGTTAGTTTTTACATTTGGGTCAAAACAAATTTCACCTCCAGAGCACAAAAATCCGTGACCCCGGCATCAGGAATTTACTTCCCTGGATACCAAAACGGCTCAATTTTTGAAAACTAGATAAAGCACCATTTTTAAGCATGAAATTTAAGCCCGAATCCCATTTCCGGAGCACAAAAATCTATGACCCCGGCATCAGGGATTTCCTTGCCCTGACACTAAAACGGCTCAATTTTTGAAAACTAGAAAAAGCACCATTTTTAAGCATGAAATTTAACCCCGAATCCCATTCTGAGGTCCGTTTTTAAATTTGCGTCCCCCCCAAAAAATTTTCATCTCTGGAGCACAAAAATCCGTGACCCCGGCCTCAGGGATTTCCTTCCCTGGATACCAAAACGGCTCAATTTTTGAAAACTAGAAAAAGCACCATTTTTAAGCATGAAATTTAACCCCGAATCCCATTCTGAGGTCCGTTTTTAAATTTGCGTCCCCCCAAAAATTTTTCACCTCTGGAGCACAAAAATCCGTGACCCCAGCATCAGGAATTTCCTTCCCTGAACACCAAAAGAGCTCAATTTTTGAAAACTAGAAAAAGCACCATTTCTAAGCATGAAATTCAACCCCGAATCCCATTCTGAGGTCCATTTTTAAATTTGCCTCCCCCCAAAAAATTTTCAGCTCCGGAGCACAAAAATCCGTGACCCCGGCATCAGGGATTTCCTTCCCTGGATACCAAAATGGCTCAATTTTTGAAAAGTAGACAAAGCACCATTTTTAAGCATCAAATTTAATCCCGAATCCCATTCTGAGGTCCGTTTTTACATTTAGGTCAAAAAAAAATTTTCACCTCTGGAGGAAAAAAATCCATCACCTTGGCAACAGGAATTTCCTTCCCTGGATACCAAAATGGCTCAATTTTTGAAAACTAGAAAAAGCACCATTTTTAAGCATGAAATTTAACCCCAAATCCCATTCTGAGGTCCGTTTTTAGATTTCAGTCAAAAAAATTTTTTTATCTCAGGAGAACAAAAATTCATGACCCCAGCATCAGGAATTTCCTTCCCCGGACACCAAAACGGCTCAATTATTAAAACCTAGAAAAAGCACCATTTCTAAGCATGAAATTTAACCCCGAATCCCATTCTGAGGTCCATTTTTAAATTTGCGTCCCCCCAAAAAATTTTCATCTCTGGAGCACAAAAATCCGTGACCCCGGCCTCAGGGATTTCCTTCCCTGGATACCAAAACGGCTCAATTTTTGAAAACTAGAAAAAGCACCATTTTTAAGCATGAAATTTAACCCCGAATCCCATTCTGGGGTCCGTTTTTAAATTTGCGTCCCCCCAAAAAATTTTCAGCTCCGGAGCACAAAAATCCGTGACCTCGGCATGAGGGATTTCCTTCCCTGGGTACCAAAACGGCTCAATTTTTGAAAAGTAGACAAAGCACCATTTTTAAGCATGAAATTTAACCCCAAATCCCATTCTGAGGTCCGTTTTTAAATTTGCGTCCCCCAAAAAAATTTTCATCTCTGGAGCACAAAAATCCGTGACCCCGCCATCAGGGATTTCCTTCCCTGGATACCAAAACGGCTCAACTTTTGAAAATTAGAAGAAGCACCATTTTTAAGCATGAAATTTAACCCCGAATCCCATTCTGAGGTCCGTTTTTACATTTGGGTGAAAAAAAAAATTCATCTCCAGAGCACAAAAATCCATGACCCCGGCATCAGGAATTTCCTTTCCCGGACACCAAAACGGCTCAATTTTTGAAAACTAGACAAATCACCATTTTTAAGCATGAAATTTAACCCAGATCCCATTCTGAGGTCTATTTTTACATTTGGGTCAAAAAAAATTTCTGGAGCACAAAAATCCGTGACCCCAGCATCAGGAATTTCCTTCCCTGAACACCAAAACAGCTCAATTTTTGAAAACTAGAAAAAAAACCATTTTTAAGCATGAAATTTAACCCCGAATCCCATTCTGAGGTCCGTTTTTACATTTGGGTGAAAAAAAAAATTCATCTCCG
This sequence comes from Crotalus tigris, assembly GCF_016545835.1. NCBI lineage: Eukaryota > Metazoa > Chordata > Lepidosauria > Squamata > Viperidae > Crotalus > Crotalus tigris. The sequence continues at coordinate 31,906 of NW_024100315.1, forward strand.
GAGCACAAAAATCCATGACCCCGGCATCAGGAATTTCCTTTCCCGGACACCAAAACGGCTCAATTTTTGAAAACTAGACAAATCACCATTTTTAAGCATGAAATTTAACCCAGATCCCATTCTGAGGTCTATTTTTACATTTGGGTCAAAAAAAATTTCTGGAGCACAAAAATCCGTGACCCCAGCATCAGGAATTTCCTTCCCTGAACACCAAAACAGCTCAATTTTTGAAAACTAGAAAAAAAACCATTTTTAAGCATGAAATTTAACCCCGAATCGCTGTCTGAGGTCCGTTTTTACATTTGGGTCAAAAAAAAATTTTTTATCTCCGGAGCACAAAAATTCATACTCCGGCATCACGAATTTCCTTCCCAGAACACCAAAACAGCTCAATTTTTAAAAACTAGAAAAAGCACAATTTTGAAGAATGAAATTTAACTCCGAATCCCATTTCCAGAGCAAAAAAATCCATGAACCCGGCATCAGAAATTTCCTTCCGCAAACACCAAAACGGCTGAAAAATTAAAAACTACAAAAAAAACCATTTTTAAGCATGAAATTTGACCCTGAATCCCATTCTGAGGTCAGTTTTTACATTTGGGTCAAAAAAAATTTCGCCTCCAGAGCACAAAAATCCGTGACCCCGGCATGAGGAATTCCCTTCCCTGGATACGAAAACGGCTCAATTTTTGAAAACTAGAAAATGCACCATTTTTAAGCATGGAATTTAACCCCGAATCCCTGTCTGAAGTCCGTTTTTACATTTCAGTCAAAAAAAATTTTTTATCTCCGGAGTACAAAAATTCATGACCCCGGGATCAGGAATCTCCTTCCCCTGACACTAAGACGGCTCAATGTTTGAAAACTAGAAGAAGCACCATTTTTAGCATGAAATTTAACCCCGAATCCCATTCTGAGGTCCGTTTTTAGATTTCAGTCAAAAAAAAATTTTCATCTCTGGAGCACAAAAATCTGTGACCCTGGCCTCAGGAATTTCCTTCCCTGGATACCAAAACGGCTCAATTTTTGAAAACTAGAAAAAACACCATTTTTAAGCATGAAATTTAACCCTGAATCCCTGTCTGAGATCCGTTTTTACATTTGAGTCAAAAAATAACTTTTATCTCCGGAGTACAAAAATTCATGACCCCGGCATCAGGAATTTCCTTCCCCAAACACCAAAACAGCTCAATTTTTAAAAACTACAAAAAGAACGATTTTTAAGCATGAAATTTGACCCTGAATCCCATGCTGAGGTTAGTTCTTACATTTGGGTCAAAACAAATTTCACCTCCAGAGCACAAAAATCCGTGACCCCGGCATCAGGAATTTACTTCCCTGGATACCAAAACGGCTCAATTTTTGAAAACTAGATAAAGCACCATTTTTAAGCATGAAATTTAACCCCGAATCCCATTTCCGGAGCACAAAAATCTATGACCCCGGCATCAGGGATTTCCTTGCCCTGACACTAAAACGGCTCAATTTTTGAAAACTGGAAAAAGCACCATTTTTAAGCATGAAATTTAACCCCGAATCCCATTTCTGGAGCACAAAAATCTATGACCCCGGCATCAGGGATTTCCTTGCCCTGACACTAAAACGGCTCAATTTTTGAAAACTGGAAAAAGCACCATTTTTAAGCATGAAATTTAACCCCGAATCCCATTCTGAGGTTCGTTTTTAGATTTCAGTCAAAAAAAAAATTTTCATCTGTGGAGCACAAAAATCCATGACCCCGGCATCAGGAATTTGCTTCCCCAGACACCAAAACGCCTCAATTTTTGAAAACTAGAAAAAGCACCATTTTTAAGCATGAAATTTAACCCCGAATCCCATTCTGAGGTCCGTTTTTAAATTTGCGTCCCCCCAAAAAATTTTCAGCTCCGGAGCACAAAAATCCGTGACCCCGGCATCAGGGATTTCCTTCCCTGGATACCAAAACGGCTCAATTTTTGAAAAGTAGACAAAGCACCATTTTTAAGCATAAAATTTAATCCCGAATCCCATTCTGAGGTCCGTTTTTACATTTAGGTCAAAAAAAAATTTTCACCTCTGGAGCAAAAAAATCCGTCACCCCGGCAACAGGAATTTCCTTCCCTGGATACCAAAATGGCTCAATTTTTGAAAACTAGAAAAAGCACCATTTTTAAGCATGAAATTTAACCCCAAATCCCATTCTGAGGTCCGTTTTTAGATTTCAGTCAAAAAAATTTTTTTATCTCAGGAGAACAAAAATTCATGACCCCAGCATCAGGAATTTCCTTCCCAGGACACCAAAACGGCTCAATTATTAAAAACTAGAAAAAGCACGATTTCTAAGCATGAAATTTAACCCCGAATCCCATTATGAGGTCCGTTTTTAAATTTGCATCCCCCCAAAAAATTTTCAGCTCCGGAGCACAAAAATCCGTGACCCCGGCATCAGGGATTTCCTTCCCTGGATACCAAAACGGCTCAATTTTTGAAAAGTAGACAAAGCACCATTTTTAAGCATCAAATTTAATCCCGAATCCCATTCTGAGGTCCGTTTTTACATTTAGGTCAAAAAAAAATTTTCACCTCTGGAGCAAAAAAATCCGTCACCCCGGCAACAGGAATTTCCTTCCCTGGATATCAAAATGGCTCAATTTTTGAAAACTAGAAAAAGCACCATTTTTAAGCATGAAATTTAACCCCAAATCCCATTCTGAGGTCCGTTTTTAGATTTCAGTCAAAAAAAATTTTTTATCTCAGGAGAACAAAAATTCATGACCCCAGCATCAGGAATTTCCTTCCCCGGACACCAAAACGGCTCAATTATTAAAAACTAGAAAAAGCACCATTTCTAAGCATGAAATTTAACCCCGAATCCCATGCTGAGGTCCGTTTTTAAATTTGCGTCCCCCCAAAAAATTTTCATCTCTGGAGCACAAAAATCCGTGACCCCGGCCTCAGGGATTTCCTTCCCTGGATACCAAAACGGCTCAAATTTTGAAAATTAGAAGAAGCACCATTTTTAAGCATGAAATTTAACCCCGAATCCCACTCTGAGTTCCATTTTTACATTTAGGTCAAAAAAAATTTTTCACCTCTGGAGCACAAACATCCGTGACCCCGGCATCAGGGATTTCCTTCCCTGGATACCAAAACGGCTCAATTTTTGAAAATTAGAAGAAGCACCATTTTTAAGCATGAAATTTAACCCCGAATCCCATTCTGAGGTCCGTTTTTACATTTGGGTAAAAAAAAAAAAATTCATCTCCGGAGCACAAAAATCCATGACCACGGCATCAGGAATTTCCTTCCCCGGACACTAAAACGGCTCAATATTTGAAAAGTAGACAAATCACCATTTTTAAGCATGAAATTTAACCCCGAATCCCATTATGAGGACCGTTTTGACATTTCAGTCAAAAAAAATTTTTCACCTCTAGAGCAAAAAAATCCGTCACCCCGGCATCAGGAATTTCCTTTCCTGGATACCAAAACGGCTCAATTTTTGAAAACTAGACAAAGCACCATTTTTAAGCATCAAATTTAAACCCGAATCCCATTCTGAGGTCCGTTTTTACATTTGGGTCAAAAAAAAAATTTCATCTCCGGAGCACAAAAATCCATGACCCCGGCATCAGAAATTTCCTTCCCCTACACTAAAACGGCTCAATTTTTGAAAAATTAGAAGAAGCACCATTTTTAAGCATGAAATTTAACCCCGAATCCCACTCTGAGGTCCGTTTTTACATTTGGGTCAAAAAAATTTTTCACCTCTGGAGCACAAATATCCATGACCCCGGCATCAGGGATTTCCTTCGCTGGATACCAAAACGGCTCAATTTTTGAAAACTAGAAAAAGCACCATTTTTAAGCATGAAATTTAACCCCGAATCCCATTCTGAGGTCCGTTTTTACATTTGGGTGAAAAAAAAATTTTTATCTCAGGAGAACAAAAATTCATGACCCCAGCATCAGGAATTTCCTTCCCCGGACACCAAAACGGCTCAATTATTAAAAACTAGAAAAAGCACCATTTCTAAGCATGAAATTTATCCCGGATCCCATTATGAGGACCGTTTTTACATTTGGGTCAAAAAAAATTTTTCACCTCTGCAGCACAAAAATCCGTCACCCCGGCAACAGGAATTTCCTTCCCTGGATACCAAAAAGGCTCAATTTTTGAAAACTAGAAAAAGCACCATTTTTAAGCATGAAATTTAACCCCGAATCCCATTCTGAGGTCTGTTTTTACATTTGGGTCAAAAAAAATTTTTTCACCTTGGAGCACAAAAATCCGTGACCCCGGCATCAGGGATTTCCTTCCCTGGATACCAAAATGGCTCAATTTTTGAAAACTAGACAAATCTCCATTTTTAAGCATGAAATTTATCCCGGATCCCATTCTGAGGTCCGTTTTTACATTTGGGTCAAAAATTTTTTTTCACCTCTGGAGCTAAAAAATCCGTCACCCCGGCAACAGGAATTTCCTTCCCTTGATACCAAAACGGCTCAATTTTTGAAAACTAGAAAAAGCACCATTTTTAACCATGAAATTTTAACGCCCGAATCCCTCCGAGGTCAGTTTTTACATTTTGGTCAAAAAAAAATTTTCTCCTCTTTGAGCACAAAAATCCGTGACCCCGCGATCAGAACTTTCCTTCCTGGATACCCAAAACGGCTCAATTTTTGAAAAATAGACAACCACCATTTTAAGCATGAAATTTAACCCCGAATCCCAGTCTGAGGTCCATTTTTATATTTGGGTCAAAAAAAAATTTTCTCCTCTTGAGCACAAAAATCCGTGACCCCGGCATCAGGAATTTCCTTCCCTGGATACCAAAACGGCTCAATTTTTGAAAACTAGACAAAGCACCATTTTTAAGCATCAAATTTAACCCCGAATCCCATTCTGAGGTCAGTTTTTACATTTGGTCAAAAAAAAATTTTCTCCTCTTGAGCACAAAAATCCGTGACCCCGGCATCAGGGATTTCCTTCCCTGGATACCAAAACGGCTCAATTTTTGAAAATTAGAAGAAGCACCATTTTTAAGCATGAAATTTAACCCCGAATCCCACTCTGAGTTCCATTTTTACATTTAGGTAAAAAAAAATTTTTCACCTCTGGAGCACAAACATCCGTGACCCCGGCATCAGGGATTTCCTTCCCTGGATACCAAAACGGCTCAATTTTTGAAAATTAGAAGAAGCACCATTTTTAAGCATGAAATTTAACCCCGAATCCCATTCTTGATGTCCGGTTTTTACATTTGGTCCAACAAAAATTTTTCTCTCTCTTGAGCACAAAAAAATCCTTGACTCCCGGCATCAGGAATTTCCTTCCTGGATACCAAAAAACGCTCATTTTTTGAAAACTAACAAAGCACCATTTTTTAAGCATGAATTTAAACCCCGAATCCCGTTCTGATGTCAGTTTTTACATTTGGTCAAAAAAAAATTTTTCTCCTCTTGAGCACAAAATCCGTGCCCCGGCACAGGAATTTCCTTCCCTGGATTAAACACCCAAAAAAAAAACGGCCCTCACATATGTGAAAAGTAGAACAAATCACCATTTTTAAGCATGAAATTTAACCCCGAATCCCATTAAGAGGACCGTTTTTACATTTCAGTCAAAAAAAATTTTTCACCTCTGGAGCAAAATAATCCGTCACCCCGGCATCAGGAATTTCCTTTCGTGGATACCAAAACGGCTCAATTTTTGAAAACTAGAAAAAGCACCATTTTTAAGCATGAAATTTAACCCCGAATCCCATTCTGAGGTCAGTTTTTACATTTGGTCAAAAAAAAATTTTCTCCTCTTGAGCACAAAAATCCGTGACCCCGGCATCAGGAATTTCCTTTCCTGGATACCAAAACGGCTCAATTTTTGAAAACTAGACAAAGCACCATTTTTAAGCATCAAATTTAACCCCGAATCCCATTCTGAGGTCAGTTTTTACATTTGGTCAAAAAAATTTTTTCTCCTCTTGAGCACAAAAATCCGTGACCCCGGCATCAGGAATTTCCTTCCCTGGATACCAAAACGGCTCAATTTTTGAAAACTAGAGAAAGCACCATTTTTAAGCATCAAATTTAACCCCGAATCCCATTCTGAGGTCAGTTTTTACATTTGGTCAAAAAAAAATTTTCTCCTCTTGAGCACAAAAATCCGTGACCCCGGCATCAGGAATTTCCTTCCCTGGATACCAAAATGGCTCAATTTTTGAAAACTAGACAAAGCACCATTTTTAAGCATCAAATTTAACCCCGAATCCCATTCTGAGGTCAGTTTTTACATTTGGTCAAAAAAATTTTTTCTCCTCTTGAGCACAAAAATCCGTGACCCCGGCATCAGGATTTCCTTCCCTGGATACCAAAACGCTCAATATTTGAAAAGTAACAAATCACCATTTTTAAGCATCAAATTTAACCCCGATCCAATTATGAGGTCCGTTGTTTTTAACGTTTGGGTCAAACAAAATTTCATCTCGAAGCACAAAAATCCATGACCCCGGCATCAGGATTTCCTTCCCCGCTACACTAAAACGGCTCAATTTTTGAAATAGAAGAAGCACCATTTTTAAGCATGATTTAACCCCGAATCCCACTCTGAGGTCCCGTTTTTTACATGGGTCAAAAAAATTTTTCAACCTCTGGAGCACAAATATCCATGACCCCGAGCATCAGGGATTTTCCTTCCCTGGATACCAAAAAAACGGATCAATTATTAAAAACTAGAAAAAGCACCATTTCTAAGCATGAAATTTAACCCCGAATCCCATTCTGAGGTCAGTTTTTACATTTGCGTCCCCCCAAAAAATTTTCATCTCTGGAGCACAAAAATCCGTGACCCCGGCATCAGGGATTTCCTTCCCTGGATACCAAAACGGCTCAATTTTTGAAAAGTAGACAAATCACCATTTTTAAGCATGAAATTTAACCCGGAATCCCATTATGAGGACCGTTTTTACATTTGGGTCAAAAAAAAATTTTCATCTCTGGAGCACAAAAATCCATGACCCCGGCATCAGGGATTTCCTTCCCTAGATACCAAAACGGCTCAATTTTTGAAAACTACAAAAAGCACCATTTTTAAGCATGAAATTGAACCCCGAATCCCATTCTGAGGTCCGTTTTTACATTTGGGTCAAAAAAATAATTTCATCTCCGGAGCACAAAAATCCATGACTCCGGCATCAGGAATTTCCTTCCCCGGTCACTAAAACAGCTCAATTTTTGAAAATTAGAAGAAGCACTATTTTTAAGCATGAAATTTAACCCCGAATCCCACTCTGAGGTCCGTTTTTACATTTAGGTCAAAAAAATTTTTTCACCTCTGGAGCACAAATATCCATGACCCCGGCATCAGGGATTTCCTTCCCTGGATACCAAAACGGCTCAATTTTTGAAAAGTAGACAAATCACCATTTTTAAGCATGAAATTTAACCCGGAATCCCATTATGAGGACCGTTTTTACATTTGGGTCAAAAAAAATTTTTCACCTCTGGAGGAAAAAAATCCGTCACCCCAGCAACAGGAATTTCCTTCCCTGGATACCAAAAACGCTCAATTTTTGAAAACTAGAAAAAGCACCATTTTTAAGCATGAAATTTAACCCCGAATCCCATTCTGAGGTCTGTTTTTACATTTGGGTCAAAAAAAATTTTTTCACCTCTGGAGCACAAAAATCCGTGACCCCGGCATCAGGGATTTTCTTCCCTGGATACCAAAATGGCTCAATTTTTGAAACTAGACAATCTCCATTTTTATTAAGCATAATTATCCCGGATCCCATTTCTGAGGTCCGTTTTTACATTTGGGTCAAAAAATTTTTCACCCTCTGGAGCAAAACATCGTCACCCCGGCAGACAGGAATTCCTTCCCTTGATACCAAAACGGCTCAATTTTTGAAAACTAGAAAAAGCACCATTTTTAAGCATGAAATTTAACCCCGAATCCCATTCTGAGGTCAGTTTTTACATTTGGTCAAAAAAAATTTTTCTCCTCTTGAGCACAAAAATCCGTGACCCCGGCATCAGGAATTTCCTTCCCTGGATACCAAAACGGCTCAATTTTTTTAAACTAGACAAAGCACCATTTTTAAGCATCAAATTTAACCCCGAATCCCATTCTGAGGTCCGTTTTTACATTTGGTCAAAAAAAAATTTTCTCCTCTTGAGCACAAAAATCCGTGAACCCGGCATCAGGAATTTCCTTCCCTGGATACCAAAACGACTCAATTTTTGAAAACTAGACAAAGCACCATTTTTAAGCATCAAATTTAACCCCGAATCCCATTCTGAGGTCAGTTTTTACATTTGGTCAAAAAAAAATTTTTCACCTCTGGAGCACAAACATCCGTGACCCCGGCATCAGGAATTTCCTTCCCTGGATACCAAAACGGCTCAATTTTTGAAAACTAGACAAACCACCATTATTAAGCATCAAATTTAACCCCGAATCCCATTCTGAGGTCTGTTTTTACATTTGGTCAAAAAAATTTTTTCTCCTCTTGAGCACAAAAATCCGTGACCCCGGCATCAGGAATTTCCTTCCCTGGATACCAAAACGGCTCAATTTTTGAAAACTAGACAAAGCACCATTTTTAAGCATCAAATTTAACCCCGAATCCCATTCTGAGGTCAGTTTTTACATATGGTCAAAAAAAATTTTTCTCCTCTTGAGCACAAAAATCCGTGACCCCGGCATCAGGAATTTCCTTCCCTGGATACCAAAACGGCTCAATATTTGAAAAGTAGACAAATCACCATTTTTAAGCATCAAATTTAACCCCGAATCCCATTCTGAGGTCCGTTTTTACATTTGGGTCAAAAAAAATATTTCATCTCCGGAGCACAAAAATCCATGACCCCGGCATCAGGAATTTCCTTCCCCGTACACTAAAACGGCTCAATTTTTGAAAATTAGAAGAAGCACCATTTTTAAGCATGAAATTTAACCCCGAATCCCACTCTGAGGTCCGTTTTTACATTTGGGTCAAAAAAAATTTTTCACCTCTGGAGCACAAATATCCATGACCCCGGCATCAGGGATTTCCTTCCCTGGATACCAAAAGGGCTCAATTTTTGAAAACTAGAAAAAGCACCATTTTTAAGCATGAAATTTAACCCTGATCCCATTCTGAGGTCCGTTTTTACATTTGCGTCCCCCCAAAAAATTTTCAGCTCCGGAGCACAAAAATCCGTGACCCCGGCATCAGGGATTTCCTTCCCTGGATACCAAAACGGCTCAATTTTTGAAAAGTAGACAAATCACCATTTTTAAGCATGAAATTTAACCCGGAATCCCATTATGAGGACCGTTTTTACATTTGGGTCAAAAAAATTTTTTCACCTCTGGAGCACAAAAATCCGTGACCCCGGCATCAGGGATTTCCTTCCCTGGATACCAAAATGGCTCAATTTTTGAAAACAAGACAAATCTCCATTTTTAAGCATGAAATTTATCCCGGATCCCATTCTGAGGTCCGTTTTTACATTTGGGTCAAAAATTTTTTTTCACCTCTGGAGCTAAAAAATCCGTCACCCCGGCAACAGGAATTTCCTTCCCTTGATACCAAAACGGCTCAATTTTTGAAAACTAGAAAAAGCACCATTTTTAAGCATGAAATTTAACCCCGAATCCCATTCTGAGGTCCGTTTTTACATTTGGTCAAAAAAAATTTTTCTCCTCTTGAGCACACAAATCCGTGACCCCGGCATCAGGAATTTCCTTCCCTGGATACCAAAACGGCTCAATTTTTGAAAACTAGAGAAAGCACCATTTTAAAGCATCAAATTTAATCGCGAATCCCATTCTGAGGTCCGTTTTTTCATTTGGGTCAAAAAAATTTTTTCGCCTCTGGAGCACAAACATCCGTGACCCCGGCATCAGGGATTTCCTTCCCTAGATACCAAAACGGCTCAATTTTTGAAAACTACAAAAAGCACCATTTTTAAGCATGAAATTGAACCCCGAATCCCATTCTGAGGTCCGTTTTTACATTTGGGTCAAAAAAATAATTTCATCTCCGGAGCACAAAAATCCATGACTCCGGCATCAGGAATTTCCTTCCCTGGTCACTAAAACGGCTCAATTTTTGAAAATTAGAAGAAGCACTATTTTTAAGCATGAAATTTAACCCCGAATCCCACTCTGAGGTCCGTTTTTACATTTAGGTCAAAAAAATTTTTTCACCTCTGGAGCACAAATATCCATGACCCCGGCATCAGGGATTTCCTTCCCTGGATACCAAAACGGCTCAATTTTTGAAAAGTAGACAAATCACCATTTTTAAGCATGAAATTTAACCCGGAATCCCATTATGAGGACCGTTTTTACATTTGGGTCAAAAAAATTTTTTCACCTCTGGAGGAAAAAAATCCGTCACCCCGGCAACAGGAATTTCCTTCCCTGGATACCAAAAAGGCTCAATTTTTGAAAACTAGAAAAAGCACCATTTTTAAGCATGAAATTTAACCCCGAATCCCATTCTGAGGTCTGTTTTTAAATTTGCGTCCCCCCCAAAAATTTTCAGCTCCGGAGCACAAAAATCCGTGACCCCGGCATCAGGGATTTCCTTCCCTGGATACCAAAACGGCTCAATTTTTGAAAAGTAGACAAATCACCATTTTTAAGCATGAAATTTAACCCGGAATCCCATTATGAGGACCGTTTTTACATTTGGGTCAAAAAAAATTTTTCACCTCTGGAGGAAAAAAATCCGTCACCCCGGCAACAGGAATTTCCTTCCCTGGATACCAAAAAGGCTCAATTTTTGAAAACTAGAAAAAGCACCATTTTTAAGCATGAAATTTAACCCCGAATCCCATTCTGAGGTCTGTTTTTACATTTGGGTCAAAAAAAAATTTTTTCACCTCTGGAGCACAAAAATCCGTGACCCCGGCATCAGGGATTTCCTTCCCTGGATACCAAAATGGCTCAATTTTTGAAAACTAGACAAATCTCCATTTTTAAGCATGAAATTTATCCCGGATCCCATTCTGAGGTCCGTTTTTACATTTGGGTCAAAAAAAATTTTTCACCTCTGGAGCAAAAAAATCCGTGACCCCGGCATCAGGAATTTCCTTCCCTTGATACCAAAACGGCTCAATTTTTGAAAACTAGAAAAAGCACCATTTTTAAGCATGAAATTTAACCCCGAATCCTATTCTGAGGTCCGTTTTTACATTTGGTCAAAAAAATTTTTTCTCCTCTTGAGCACAAAAATCCGTGACCCCGGCATCAGGAATTTCCTTCCCTGGATACCAAAACGGCTCAATTTTTGAAAACTAGAAAAAGCACCATTTTTAAGCATGAAATTTAACCCTGAATCCCATTCTGAGGTCAGTTTTTACATTTGGGTCAAAAAAAATTTCGCCTCCAGAGCACAAAAATCCGTGACCCCGGCATCAGGAATTCCCTTCCCTGGATACGAAAACGGCTCAATTTTTGAAAACTAGAAAATGCACCATTTTTAAGCATGGAATTTAACCCCGAATCCCTGTCTGAAGTCCGTTTTTACATTTCAGTCAAAAAATTTTTTTTATCTCCGGAGTACAAAAATTCATGACCCCGGGATCAGGAATCTCCTTCCCCTGACACTAAGACGGCTCAATGTTTGAAAACTAGAAGAAGCACCATTTTTAGCATGAAATTTAACCCCGAATCCCATTCTGAGGTCCGTTTTTAGATTTCAGTCAAAAAAAAAATTTTCATCTCTGGAGCACAAAAATCTGTGACCCCGGCCTCAGGAATTTCCTTCCCTGTATACCAAAACGGCTCAATTTTTGAAAAATAGAAAAAACACCATTTTTAAGCATGAAATTTAACCCTGAATCCCTGTCTGAGATCCGTTTTTACATTTGGGTCAAAAAATAACTTTTATCTCCGGAGTACAAAAATTCATGACCCCGGCATCAGGAATTTCCTGCCCCGAACACCAAAACAGCTCAATTTTTAAAAACTACAAAAAGCACGATTTTTAAGCATGAAATTTGACCCTGAATCCCATTCTGAGGTTAGTTTTTACATTTGGGTCAAAACAAATTTCACCTCCAGAGCACAAAAATCCGTGACCCCGGCATCAGGAATTTCCTTCCCTGGATACCAAAACGGCTCAATTTTTGAAAACTAGATAAAGCACCATTTTTAAGCATGAAATTTAACCCCGAATCCCATTTCCGGAGCACAAAAATCTATGACCCCGGCATCAGGGATTTCCTTGCCCTGACACTAAAACGGCTCAATTTTTGAAAACTGGAAAAAGCACCATTTTTAAGCATGAAATTTAACCCCGAATCCCATTTCCGGAGCACAAAAATCTATGACCCCGGCATCAGGAATTTGCTTCCCCGGACACCAAAACGCCTCAATTTTTGAAAACTAGAAAAAGCACCATTTTTAAGCATGAAATTTAACCCCGAATCCCATTCTGAGGTCCATTTTTACATTTGGGTCAAAAAAATTTTTTCACCTCTGGAGCACAAAAATCGGTGACCCCGGCAACAGGAATTTCCTTCCCTGGATACCAAAACGGCTCAATTTTTGAAAAGTAGACAAAGCAGAACCATTTTAGCATGCAAATTTATCCCGAATCCATTCGAGGTCGCGTTTTTTACATTTAGGTCAAAAAAAAATTTTCACCTCTGGAGCAAAAAAATCCGTCACCCCGGCAGACAGGAATTTCCTTCCCTGGATAACCAAGATGCCTGCAATTTTTGAAAAGAGAAAAAAAAAAAAAAAGAGAAAAGCATCCCTTTTTAACAGAAATTTAACCCCTCATCCCATTCCTGAGGTCCGTTTTTAGATTTCAGTCAAAAAATTTTTTTAGCTCCGGAGCAAAAAAATCCCTGACCCCGGCATCAGAAATTTCCTTCCCCGTACACCAAAACGGCTCAATTTTTAAAAACTACAAAAAGCACCATTTTTAAGCATGAAATTTAACCCCGAATCGCATTCTGACGTCTGTTTTTACATTTGCGTGAAACAAAAATTTTCACCTCCGGAGCAAAAAAATACCTGACCCCGGCATCAGGAATTTCCTTCCCCGGACAACAAAACGGCTCAATTTTTAAAAACTACAAAAAGCACCTTTTTTAAGCATGAAATTTAACCCCGAATCGCATTTTGACGTCTGTTTTTACATTTCGGTGAAACAAAAATTTTCACCTCCGGAGCACAAAATTCCCTGACCCCGGCATCAGGAATTCCTTCCCTGGATACAAAACGCTTCAACTCATTTTTGAAAACTAGAAAATGCACCATTTTTAAGCATGGAATTTAACCCCGAATCCCTGTCTGAAGTCCGTTTTTACATTTCAGTCAAAAAAATTTTTTTATCTCCGGAGTACAAAAATTCATGACCCCGGGATCAGGAATCTCCTTCCCCTGACACTAAGACGGCTCAATGTTTGAAAACTAGAAGAAGCACCATTTTTAGCATGAAATTTAACCCCGAATACCATTCTGAGGTCCGTTTTTAGATTTCAGTCAAAAAAAAAATTTTCATCTCTGGAGCACAAAAATCTGTGACCCCGGCCTCAGGAATTTCCTTCCCTGGATACCAAAACGGCTCAATTTTTGAAAAATAGAAAAAACACCATTTTTAAGCATGAAATTTAACCCTGAATCCCTGTCTGAGATCCGTTTTTACATTTGGGTCAAAAAATAACTTTTATCTCCGGAGTACAAAAATTCATGACCCCGGCATCAGGAATTTCCTTCCCCAAACACCAAAACAGCTCAATTTTTAAAAACTACAAAAAGAACGATTTTTAAGCATGAAATTTGACCCTGAATCCCATTCTGAGGTTAGTTTTTACATTTGGGTCAAAACAAATTTCACCTCCAGAGCACAAAAATCCGTGACCCCGGCATCAGGAATTTACTTCCCTGGATACCAAAACGGGTCAATTTTTGAAAACTAGATAAAGCACCATTTTTAAGCATGAAATTTAACCCCGAATCCCATTTCCGGAGCACAAAAATCTATGACCCCGGCATCAGGGATTTCCTTGCCCTGACACTAAAACGGCTCAATTTTTGAAAACTGGAAAAAGCACCATTTTTAAGCATGAAATTTAACCCCGAATCCCATTTCCGGAGCACAAAAATCTATGACCCCGGCATCAGGAATTTGCTTCCCCGGACACCAAAACGCCTCAATTTTTGAAAACTAGAAAAAGCACCATTTTTAAGCATGAAATTTAACCCCGAATCCCATTCTGAGGTCCGTTTTTAAATTTGCGTCCCCCCAAAAAATTTTCAGCTCCGGAGCACAAAAATCCGTGACCCCGGCATCAGGGATTTCCTTCCCTGGATACCAAATCGGCTCAATTTTTGAAAAGTAGACAAAGCACCATTTTTAAGCATCAAATTTAATCCCGAATCCCATTCTGAGGTCCGTTTTTACATTTAGGTCAAAAAAAAATTTTCACCTCTGGAGCAAAAAAATCCGTCACCCCGGCAACAGGAATTTCCTTCCCTGGATACCAAAATGGCTCAATTTTTGAAAACTAGAAAAAGCACCATTTTTAAGCATGAAATTTAACCCCAAATCCCATTCTGAGGTCCGTTTTTAGATTTCAGTCAAAAAAATTTTTTTATCTCAGGAGAACAAAAATTCATGACCCCAGCATCAGGAATTTCCTTCCCCGGACACCAACACGGCTCAATTATTAAAAACTAGAAAAAGCACCATTTCTAAGCATGAAATTTAACCCCGAATCCCATTCTGAGGTCCGTTTTTAAATTTGCATCCCCCCAAAAAATTTTCAGCTCCGGAGCACAAAAATCCATGACCCCGGCATCAGGGATTTCCTTCCCTGGATACCAAAACGGCTCAATTTTTGAAAAGTAGACAAAGCACCATTTTTAAGCATCAAATTTAATCCCGAATCCCATTCTGAGGTCCGTTTTTACATTTGGGTCAAAAAAAATTTTTCACCTCTGGAGCAAAAAAATCCGTCACCCCGGCAACAGGAATTTCCTTCCCTTGATACCAAAACGGCTCAATTTTTGAAAACTAGAAAAAGCACCATTTTTAAGCATGAAATTTAACCCCGAATCCCATTCTGAGGTCCGTTTTTACATTTGGGTAAAAAAAAAAAAATTTCATCTCCGGAGCACAAAAAATCCATGACCCCGGCATCAGGAATTTCCTTCCCCGACACTAAAACGGCTCAATATTTGAAAAGTAGACAAATCACCATTTTTAAGCATGAAATTTAACCCCGAATCCTATTATGAGGACCGTTTTGACATTTCAGTCAAAAAAAATTTTTCACCTCTGGAGCAAAAAAATCCGTCACCCCGGCATCAGGAATTTCCTTTCCTGGATACCAAAACGGCTCAATTTTTGAAAACTAGACAAAGCACCATTTGTAAGCATCAAATTTAACCCCGAATCCCATTCTGAGGTCCGTTTTTACATTTGGGTCAAAAAAAATTTTTCTCCTCTTGAGCACAAAAATCC
>NW_024100316.1:0-7145 GCF_016545835.1 Crotalus tigris
TAAAAAGTCCAAATGTGAAACTAATCTCAAATTTGAAAAGAATACATAAAGTCAGGTTCCTCAGAGGTTGGGGAATCTGAAAAAAACATGTATTCTCCAAATCCGACCTTTCCTTCAAAAAGCCTATGCATATATCGCATTTGTTGGCAAATTATGAAAAGTCCAAATGTGAAACTGACCTCAAATTCGAAAACTACAAATAAATTGTAGGGAAACTGATCTTAAATTCGAAAAGTGTGCTGACATTCAGGTTCCCTCCAGCATGGGGAACCTGAACAATCACATATAATCGAAATGACCTTCCCTTGAAAAGTTAGGCCGGGGTCTATATCGCATTTGTTGGCAAATAGCTAATTCATCAAAAGTCCAAATGTGAAACTGACGTTCGAAAACTTCACATAAATTTAGGTAGCCACAGGTTTGGTGAAGCAGAAAAAACATGAATTTCCGGATCCTACCTTTCCTCAAATGTTAGGCTTGGGCATATATCCTAATTTTTTTGCAAAGAGCCAATAATCAATGAATCCCAAATGTTGATACTGATCTTAAATTTGTGAAAATGTGCGTTTACATTCAGGTTTCCCTACGGATGGGCGACAAAGCTGAAAATCACGTATACTTCCAAACGGACTTTTCCTTGAAAAGTTAGGCCTGGGTCTATATCGCATTTGTTGGCAAACAGCTAATTCTGAAAAGTCCAAATGTGACACTGACCTCAAATTCGGAAAATATGCATTTGTTCAAATTTTCTACAGGATGGTGAACCCGAAAAAAACATGTCTTTTCCGGATCCAACCTTTCCTTCAAAAGTTACGCCTGGTCATGTATCGCAGTTGTTGTCAAACAGCTAATCAATCAGAAATGTCCAAATATGAAACTAACCTCAAATTTGAAAAGTATACATGAATTCAGGTTCCTCACAGGTGT
The DNA here is from genome assembly GCF_016545835.1 of Crotalus tigris. Taxonomy (NCBI): domain Eukaryota; kingdom Metazoa; phylum Chordata; class Lepidosauria; order Squamata; family Viperidae; genus Crotalus; species Crotalus tigris. The sequence continues at coordinate 928 of NW_024100316.1, forward strand.
GGAAATAGGAAAAAACACGAACAGTCTGGATCCGACCTTTCCTTCAAATGTTAGGCCTGGGCCAATATCTCAATTGTTGGCAAATAACCAATATGTAACTGACCTCAAATACGAAAAAGACGCTTAAAATTCAGGTTCCCTACAGACTGGGGAACCTGAAAAAAATCAGGTATTATCGAATCATACCTTTCCTTCAAAAATTAGGCCTGGGTCTATATCGCATTTGTTGGCAAACAGCCAATTCAGTATAAAAAGTCCAAATGTGAAAATAATCTCAAATTTGAAAAGAATACATAAAGTCAGGTTCCTCAGAGGTTGGGGAATCTGAAAAAAACATGTATTCTCCAAATCCGACCTTTCCTTCAAAAAGCCTAGGCATATATCGCATTTGTTGGCACATTATGAAAAGTCCAAATGTGAAACTGACCTCAAATTCGAAAACTACAAATAAATTGTAGGGAAACTGATCTTAAATTCGAAAAAAAAAAACAAAGGGGGTTTGTGCTGACATTCATTTCCCTCCAGGATGGGGAACCTGAAAAATCACATATAATCGAAATCTGACCTTCCCTTGAAAAGTTAGGCCTGGGTCTATATCGCATTTGTTGGCAAATAGCTAATTCTCAAAGTCCAAATGTGAAACTGACCTCAAGTTCGAAAACTTCAAATAAATTAAGGTAGCCTACAGGTTGGTGAAGCAGAAAAAACATGAATTTTCCGGATCCGACCTTTCCTTCAAATGTTAGGCTTGGGCATATATCGCAATTTTTTTGGCAAAGAGCCAATAAATCATGAATTCCAAATGGGAGACTGATCTTAAATTTGAAAAGTGCGTTTACATTCAGGTTCCCTACAGGATGGGGAAGCTGAAAAATCACGTATAATCCAAATCGGACTTTTCCTTGAAAAGTTAGGCCTGGGTCTATCTCTCATTTGTTGGCAAACAGCTAATTCTGAAAAGTCCAACTGTGACACTGACCTCAAATTCGGAAAATATGCATTTGTTCAAATTTTCTACAGGATGGTGAACCCGAAAAAAACATGTCTTTTCCGGATCCAACCTTTCCTTCAAAAGTTACGCCTGGTCATGTATCGCAGTTGTTGGCACACAGCTAATCAATCAGAAATGTCCAAATATGAAAACTAACCTCAAATTTGGAAAAGTATCAATGAATTCAGAGTTCTCACAGTGTTGAAATGAGGAAAAAGCACGAACATCCTGGATCCGACCTTTCCTCAAATGTTAGGCTGGGCAAATATCTCAATTGTTTGGCAAATAACCATCTGTAAAGGACCTCAAATCCGAAAAAGGACGCTTAAAATTCAGTTTCCCATACAGACTGGGGACCTGAAAAAAATCAGGTATTATCGAATCAGACCTTTCCTTCAAAAATTAGGCCTGGGTCTATATCGCATTTGTTGGCAAACAGCCAATTCAGTATAAAAAGTCCAAATGTGAAACTAATCTCAAATTTGAAAAGAATACATAAAGTAAGGTTCCTCAGAGGTTGGGGAATCTGAAAAAAACATGTATTCTCCAAATCCGACCTTTCCTTCAAAAAGCCTAGGCATATATCGCATTTGTTGGCAAATTATGAAAAGTCCAAATGTGAAACTGACCTCAAATTCGAAAACTACAAATAAATTGTAGGGAAACTGATCTTAAATTCGAAAAGTGTGCTGACATTCAGGTTCCCTCCAGGATGGGGAACCTGAAAAATCACATATAATCGAAATGACCTTCCCTTGAAAAGTTAGGACTGGGTCTATATCGCATTTGTTGGCAAATAGCTAATTCTCAAAAGTCCAAATGTGAAACTGACGTTCGAAAACTTCAAATAAATTAAGGGAGCCTACAGGTTGGTGAAGCAGAAAAAACATGAATTTTCCGGATCCTACCTTTCCTCCAAATGTTAGGCTTGGGCATATATCGCAATTTTTTTGGCAAAGAGCCAATAAATCATGAATCCCAAATGGGAGACTGATCTTAAATTTGAAAAGTGTGTTTACATTCAGGTTCCCTACAGGATGGGGAAGCTGAAAAATCACGTATAATCCAAATCGGACTTTTCCTTGAAAAGTTAGGCCTGGGTCTATATCTCATTTGTTGGCAAACAGCTTATTCTGAAAAGTCCAAATGTGACACTGACCTCAAATTCGGACAATATGCATTTGTTCAAATTTTCTACAGGATGGTGAACCCGAAAAAAACATGTCTTTTCCGGATCCAACCTTTCCTTCAAAAGTTACGCCTGGTCATGTATCGCAGTTGTTGGCAAACAGCTAATCAATCATAAATGTCCAAATATGAAACTAACCTCAAATTTGAAAAGTATACATGAATTCAGGTTCCTCACAGGTGTGGAAAGACGAAAAAACCGACATTCTTGATCCGCCTTTCCTTCAAATGTTAGGCCTGGGCAAATATCTCAATTGTTGGCAAATAACCAATATGTAACTGACCTCAAATACGAAAAAGACGCTTAAAATTCATGTTCCCTACAGACTGGGGAACCTGAAAAAAATCAGGTATTATCGAATCAGACCTTTCCTTCAAAAATTAGGCCTGGGTCTATATCGCATTTGTTGGCAAACAGCCAATTCAGTATAAAAAGTCCAGATGTGAAACTAATCTCAAATTTGAAAAGAATACATAAAGTCAGGTTCCTCAGAGGTTGGGGAATCTGAAAAAAACATGTATTCTCCAAATCCGACCTTTCCTTCCAAAAGCCTAGGCATATATCGCATTTGTTGGCAAATTATGAAAAGTCCAAATGTGAAACTGACCTCAAATTCGAAAACTACAAATAAATTGTAGGGAAACTGATCTTAAATTCGATAAGTGTGCTGACATTCAGGTTCCCTCCAGCATGGGGAACCTGAAAAATCACATATAATCGAAATGACCTTCACTTTGAAAAGTTAGGCCTGGGTCTATAATCAGCATTTGTTGGCAAATTAGCTATTTCTCAAAAGTCCAAATTGTAAACTGACGTTCGAAAACTTCAAATAAATGAGGTAGCCTACAGGTTGGTGAGCAGAAAAACATGAATTTTTTCCGGATCCTACCTTTTCCTTCAGATGTTAGGCTTGGCATATATCGCAATTTTTTTTTGGCAAGAGGCCAATAAATCTGAATTCCAATGGGAGACTGATCTTAAATTTGAAAAGTGCGTTTACATTCAGGTTCCCTACAGGATGGGGAAGCTGAAAAATCACGTATAATCCAAATCGGACTTTTCCTTGAAAAGTTAGGCCTGGGTCTATATCTCAGTTGTTGGCAAACAGCTAATTCTGAAAAGTCCAAATGTGACACTGACCTCAAATTCGGAAAATATGCATTTGTTCAAATTTTCTACAGGATTGTGAACCCGAAAAAAACATGTCTTTTCCGGATCCAACCTTTCCTTCAAAAGTTACGCCTGGTCATGTATCGCAGTTGTTGGCAAACAGCTAATCAATCAGAAATGTCCAAATATGAAACTAACCTCAAATTTGAAAAGTCTACATGAATTCAGGTTCCTCACAGGTGTGGAAATAGGAAAAAACACGAACAGTCTGGATCCGACCTTTCCTTCAAATGTTAGGCCTGGGCAAATATCTCAATTGTTGGCAAATAACCAATATGTACGGCCTCCAATACGAAAAAGACGCTCTAAATCTAGGTTCCCTACAGACGGTGGAACCTGAAAAAATAGGTAATTATCGAATCAGACCTTGCCTGCAGAAATTGCCTGGGTCCTATACGCATTTGTTGGCAACAGCCAATTCAGTATGAGAAAAGTCCAAATGTAGAAACTAATCTCAAATTTGAAAAGAATACATAAAGTCAGGGTCCTCAGAGGTTGGGGAATCTGAAAAAAACATGTATTCTCCCAATCCGACCTTTCCTTCAAAAAGCCTAGGCATATATCGCATTTGTTGGCAAATTATGAAAAGTCCAAATGTGAAACTGACCTCAAATTCGAAAACTACAACTAAATTGTAGGGAAACTGATCTTAAATTCGAAAAGTGTGCTGACATTCAGGTTCCCTCCAGCATGGGGAACCTGAAAAATCACATATAATCGAAATGACCTTCCCTTGAAAGTTAGGCCTGGGTCTATATCGCATTGTTGGCAAAATAGCTATTCTCAAAAGTCCAAATGTGAACAAAACTGACGTCAAAACTTTCAAATAAATTAAGGTAGCCTACAGGTTGGTGAAGCAGAAAAAACATGAATTGTCCGGATCCTACCTTTCCTTCAAATGTTAGGCTTGGGCATATATCGCAATTTTTTTGGCAAAGAGCCAATAAATCATGAATTCCAAATGGGAGACTGATCTTAAATTTTAAAAGTGCGTTTACATTCAGGTTCCCTACAGGATGGGGAAGCTGAAAAATCACGTATAATCCAAATCGGACTTTTCCTTGAAAAGTTAGGCCTGGGTCTATATCTCATTTGTTGGAAAACAGCTAATTCTGAAAAGTCCAAATGTGACACTGACCTCAAATTCTGAAAATATGCATTTGTTCAAATTTTCTACAGGATGGTGAACCCGAAAAAAACATGTCTTTTCCGGATCCAACCTTTCCTTCAAAAGTTACGCCTGGTCATGTATCGCAGTTGTTGGCAAACAGCTAATCAATCAGAAATTTCCAAATATGAAACTAACCTCAAATTTGAAAAGTATACATGAATTCAGGCAGGTTCCTCACAGGTGTGGAAATACGAAAAAACACCGAACATTCTTATTCCGAACCTTTCCTTCAAATAGTTAGGGCCTGGGCAGATATCTCAATTGTTGGCAAATAAACCAATATGTAACGTGACCTCAAATCCAAAAAGAACGCTTAAAATTCAGGTTCCCTACAGACTGGGGACCTGAAAAAAATCAAGGTATTATCGAATCAGACCTTTCCTTCAAAAATTTAGGCCTGGGTCCTATATCGCATTTGTTGGCAAACAGCCAATTCAGTATAAAAAGTCCAAATGTGAAACTAATCTCAAATTTGAAAAGAATACATAAAGTCAGGTTCCTCAAGGTTGGGGAATCTGAAAACAAACATGTTAATTCTCCAAATCCGACCTTTCCTTCAAAGCCTAGGCATATATCGCATTTGTTGGCAAATTATGAAAAGTCCAAATGTGAAACTGACCTCAAATTCGAAAACTACAAATAAATTGTAGGGAAACTGATCTTAAATTCGAAAAGTGTGCTGACATTCAGGTTCCCTCCAGGATGGGGACCCTGAAAAATCACATATAATCGAAATCTGACCTTCCCTTGAAAAGTTAGGCCTGGGTCTATATCGCATTTGTTAGCAAATAGCTAATTCTCAAAAGTCCAAATGTGAAACTGACGTTCGAAAACTTCAAATAAATTAAGGTAGCCTACAGGTTGGTGAAGCAGAAAAAACATGAATTTTCAGGATCCTACCTTTCGTTCAAATGTTAGGTTGGGCATATATCGCAATTTTTTTGGCAAAGAGCCAATAAATCATGAATTCCAAATGGGAGACTGATCTTAAATTTGAAAAGTGCGTTTACATTCAGGTTCCCTACAGGATGGGGAAGCTGAAAAATCACGTATAATCCAAATCGGACTTTTCCTTTAAAAGTTAGGCCTGGGTCTATATCTCATTTGTTGGCAAACAGCTAATTCTGAAAAGTCCAAATGTGACACTGACCTCAAATTCGGAAAATATGCATTTGTTCAAATTTTCTACAGGATGGTGATCCCGAAAAAAACATGTCTTTTCCGGATCCAACCTTTCCTTCAAAAGTTACGCCTGGTCATGTATCGCAGTTGTTGGCAAACAGCTAATCAATCAGAAATGTCCAAATATTAAACTAACCTCAAATTTGAAAAGTATACATGAATTCAGGTTCCTCACAGGTGTGGAAATAGGAAAAAACACGAACAGTCTGGATCCGACCTTTCCTTCAAATGTTAGGCCTGGTCAAATATCTCAATTGTTGGCAAATAACCAATATGTAACTGACCTCAAATACGAAAAAGACGCTTAAAATTCAGGGTCCCTACAGACTGGGGAATCTGAAAAAAATCAGGTATTATCGAATCAGACCTTTCCTTCAAAAGTTAGGCCTGGGTCTATATCGCATTTGTTGGCAAACAGCCAATTCAGTATAAAAAGTCCAAATTTGAAACTAATCTCAAATTTGAAAAGAATACATAAAGTCAGGTTCCTCAGAGGTTGGGGAATCTGAAAAAAA
>NW_024100317.1:0-9700 GCF_016545835.1 Crotalus tigris
AAAATGGACACCACCAGCAAAGTCGGAGTCCTTGGGTATGGCTAAGAGGGCACTTACTTTTCTAGGCTGCCCTATCTATGTTTCCTGGTAAAATACATGGGAAAATCCCATAGGAGGAAAAATTCACTTAGGGATAGGGTTACTGCACCATGAACTCATAGAGCAAAATGGTCACAAGCAACAAACTCCGAGTGCTTGAGTATGGGTAGGAGGGCACTTACTTTTCTAGGCTGCCCTGTATATGTTTCCTGGTAAAATACATGGAAAAATCCCATAAGAGGAAAATTCCACTTAGGGTTAGGGTTAGGGCACCATGAATTCAGAGAGGAAAATGGACACCACCAACAAACTCAGAGTGTTTGGGTATGGTTAGGAGGGCACTTCCTTTTTTAGGCTGCCCTATCTATGTTTCCTGGTAAAATACATGGGAAATTCCCATAGGAGGAAAATTCCACTAAGGCTTAGGGTTAGGGCACCATGAACTTACAGAGGAAAATGGACACCGCCAACAAACTCAGAGTCTTTGGGTATGGTTAGGAGGGCACTTCCTTTTTTAGGCTGCCCTATTATGTTTCCTGGTAAAATACATGGGAAAATCCCATAGCAGGAAAACTCCACTTAGGGTTGGGGTTAGGGCACCATGAACTCATAGAGCAAATCTGACACCAGCAACAAACTCCGAGTCCTTAGTTTTGGCTAAGAGGGCACTGACTTTTCTAGGCTGCCCTATCTAATTTTCTTGGTAAAATACATGGGAAAATCCCATAGGAGGAAAATTCCACTGAGGGTTAGGGTTAGGGCACCATGAACTCAGAGAGGAAAATGGACACCGCCAACAAACTCCGAGTCCTTGGGTATGGCTAAGAGGGCACTTACTTTTCTAGGCTGCCCTATCTATGATTCCTGGTAAAATACATGGGAAAATCCCATAGGAGGAAAATTCCACTTAGGGTTAGGGTTAGTGCACCATGAACTCATAGAGCAAAATGGACACCACCAGCAAAGTCGGAGTCCTTGGGTATGGCTAAGAGGGCACTTACTTTTCTAGGCTGCCCTATCTATGTTTCCTGGTAAAATACATGGGAAAATCCCATAAGAGGAAAATTCCACTTAGGGTTAGGGTTAGCGCACCATGAATTCAGAGAGGAAAATGGACACCACCAACAAACTCAGAGTCTTTCGGTATGGTTAGGAGGGCACTTCCTTTTTTAGGCTGCCCTATCTATGTTTCCTGGTAAAATACATGGGAAAATCTCATAGGAGGAAAATTCCACTTAGGGTTACGGTTAGGTCACCATTAACTCAGAGAGGAAAATGGACACCGCCAACAAACTCAGTGTCCTTGGGTATGGCTAAGAGGGCACTTACTTTTCTAGGCTGCTCTATCATAATAGTCTAAATATATCCTGGTAAAAAATAAACATGGGAATAATCCCTTCGCAGTAAACTCCACTTAGGGTTTGGGTTAGGGCACCATGAACCATAGAGCAAATCTGACATCAGCAACAAACTTACTCCAGTCCTTAGTTTTGGCTAAGAGGGCACTGACTTTTCTAAGCTGCCTTATCGATGTTTTCCTGGTAAAATACATGGGAAATCCCATAGGAGTTAAAATTCCACTAGGGTTAATGGTTTAGGGCACCATGAACTCATAGAGCAAAAATGACACCACCAACAACATGGAGTCCTTGGGTCTGGTTAGGAGGGCACTTAACTTTTCTAGGCTGCCTTATCTATTTTCCTAGTAAATACATGGGAAAATCCATAAAGTTAATTTCCACTTAGGCTAACCCTAAGCACCATGAACTCATAGGAGCAAAATAGACACCAGCAAAAAACTCTGAGTGCTTGCGTATGGCTATGAGGGCCCTTACTTTTCTAGGCTTCCCTATCGATGATTCCTGGTAAAATACATGGGAAAATCCCATAGGAGGAAAATTCCACTTAGGGTTAGGGTTAGTGCACCATGCACTCAGAGAGCAAAATGGACACCGCCAACAAACTCAGTGTCCTTGGGTATGGCTAAGAGGGCACTTACTTTTCTAGGCTGCCCTATCTATGTTTCCTGGTAAAATACATGGGAATATCCCATAGGAGGAAAAATTCACTTAGGGATAGGGTTACTGCACCATGAACTCATAGAGCAAAATGGTCACAAGCAACAAACTCCGAGTGCTTGAGTATGGTTAGGAGGGCACTTAATTTTCTAGGCTGCCCTGTATATGTTTCCTGGTAAAATACATGGAAAAATCCCATAAGAGGAAAATTCCACTTAGGGTTAGGGTTAGGGCACCATGAACTCAGAGATGAAAATGGACACCGCCAACAAACTCAGTGTCCTTGGGTATAGCTAAGAGGGCACTTACTTTTCTAGGCTGCCCTATCTATGTTTCCTGGTAAAATACATGGGAAAATCCCATAGGAGGAAAAATTCACTTAGGGATAGGGTTAGGGCACCATGAACTCATAGAGCAAAATGGTCACAAGCAACAAACTCCGAGTGCTTGAGTATGGTTAGTAGGGCACTTACTTTTCTAGGCTGCCCTGTATATGTTTCCTTGTAAAATACATGGAAAAATCCCATAAGAGGAAAATTCCACTTAGGGTTAGGGTTAGCGCACCATGAATTCAGAGAGGAAAATGGACACTACCCACAAACTCAGAGTCTTTCGGTATGGTTAGGAGGGCACTTCCTTTTTTAGGCTGCCCTATCTATGTTTCCTGGTAAAATACATGGGAAAATCTCATAGGAGGAAAATTCCACTGAGGGTTAGGGTTAGGGCACCATTAACTCAGAGAGGAAAATGGACACCGCCAACAAACTCAGTGTCCTTGGGTATGGCTAAGAGGGCACTTACTTTTCTAGGCTGCTCTATCTATGTTTCCTGGTAAAATACATGGGAAAATCCCATAGCAGGAAAACTCCACTTAGGGTTGGGGTTAGGGCACCATGAACTCATAGAGCAAATCTGACACCAGCAACAAACTCCAAGTCCTTAGTTTTGGCTAAGAGGGCACTGACTTTTCTAAGCTGCCTTTTCTATGTTTCCTGGTAAAATACATGGGAAAATCCCATAGGAGTTAAAATCCACTTAGGGTTGGGATTAGGGCACCATGAACTCATAGAGCAAATCTGACACCAGCAACAAACTCCGAGTCCTTGGTTTTGGCTAAGAGGGCACTGACTTTTCTAGGCTTCCCTATCTATTTTTCTTGGTAAAATACGTGGCAAAATCCCATAGGAGGAAAAGTCCTCTTAGGGTTAGGGCACCTTGAACTCATAGAGCAAAATGGACACCACCAACAAACATGGAGTCCTTGATATGGTTAGGAGGGCACTTACCTTTCTATGCTGCCCTATCTATGTTTCCTGGTAAAATACATGGGAAAATCCCATAGGAGGAACATTCCACTTAGGGTTAGGGTTAGGGCACCATGAACTCAGAGAGGAAAATGGACACCGCCAACAAACTCAGTGTCCTTGGGTATGGCTAAGAGGGCACTTACTTTTCTAGGCTGCCTTATCTATGTTTCCTGGTAAAATACATGGGAAAATCCCATAGCAGGAAAACTCCACTTAGGGTTGGGGTTAGGGCACCATGAACTCATAGAGCAAAATGGACACCACCAACAAACATGGAGTCCTTGGGTCTGGTTAGGAGGGCACTTACTTTTCTAGGCTGCCTTATCTATATTCCTGGTAAAATACATGGGAAAATCCCATAGGAGGAAAAATCCACTTAGGGTTAGGGTTAGTGCAACATGAACTCATAGAGCAAAATTGACACCAGCAACAAACTCCGAGTGCTTCGTTTTGGCTAAGAGGGCACTTACTTTTCTAGGCTGCCCTATCTATATTTCTTGGTAAAATACATGGGAAAAAACCAAAGGAGGAAAATTCCACTTAGGGTTAGGGTTAGGGCACCATGAACTCAGAGAGGAAAATGGACACCGCCAACCAAACTCATAGTCTTGGGTATGGTTAGAGGGCACTTGCATTTTTAGGCTGCCTCTATTATTTTCCTGGTAAAATACTGGGAAAATCCATAGCGGAAAACTCCACTTAGGGTTGGGTTAGGGCACCATGAACTCATAGAGCAAAATGGCACCCGCAACAAACTCCGAGTCCTTTAGTTTTGGCTAGAGGGCACTGACTTTTCTAGTCTGCCCTATCTAATTTTTCTTGGTAAAGTACTGGGAAAATCCCATTAGGAGGAAAATTCCACTTAGGGTTAGGTCACCATGAACGCATTGAGCAAAATGGACACGGTCAACAAACTCGGCATGCTTGGGTATGGTTAGGAGGGCACTTACTTTTCTAGGCTGCCCTATCTATGATTCCTGGTAAAATACATGGGAAAATCCCATAGAAGGAAAATTCCACTTAGGGTTAGGGTTAGTGCACCATGAACTCATAGAGCAAAATGGACACCACCAGCAAAGTCGGAGTCTTTGGGTATGGCTAAGAGGGCACTTAATTTTCTAGGATGCCCTATCTATGTTTCCTGGTAAAATACATGGGAAAATCCCATAGGAGGAAAAATTCACTTAGGGATAGGGTTAGGGCACCATGAACTCATAGAGCAAAATGGTCACCAGCAACAAACTCCGAGTGCTTGAGTATGGTTTGGAGGGCACTTACTTTTCTAGGCTGTCCTGTATATGTTTCCTGGTAAAATACATGTAAAAATCCCATAAGTGGAAAATTCCACTTAGGGTTAGGGTTAGGGCACCATGAATTCAGAGAGGAAAATGGACACCGCCAACAAACTCAGAGTCTTTGGGTATGGTTAGGAGGGCACTTCCTTTTTTAGGCTGCCCTATCTATGTTTCCTAGCAAAATACATGGGAAAATCGCATATGAGGAAAATTCCACTTAGGCTTAGGGTTAGGGAACCATTAACTCAGAGAGGAAAATGGACACCGCCAACGAACTCAGAGTCTTTGGGTGTGGTTAGGAGGGCACTTACCTTTCTATGCTGCCCTATCTATGTTTTCCCTGGAAAATACCTGGGAAAAATCCATAGCAGGAAAACTACCATTAGGGTTTGGGGTTAGGGCACACATGAACTCTAGAGCAATCCTGACACCAGCAACAAACTCCTAGTCCTTAGTTTGCTAAGAAAAGGGAAGAGGGCACTGACTTTTCTAGGCTGCCCTATCTAATTTTCTTGGTAAAATACATGGGAAAATCCCATAGGAGGAAAATTCCACTGAGGGTTAGGGTTAGGGCACCATGAACTCAGAGAGGAAAATGGACACCGCCAACAAACTCCGAGTCCTTGGGTATGGCTAAGAGGGCACTTACTTTTCTAGGCTGCTCTATCTAAGATTCCTGGTAAAATACATGGGAAAATCCCATAGGAGGAAAATTCCACTTAGGCTTAGGGTTAGTGCACCATGAACTCATAGAGCAAAATGGACACCACCAGCAAAGTCGGAGTCCTTGGGTATGGCTAAGAGGGCACTTACTTTTCTAGGCTGCCCTATCTATGTTTCCTGGTAAAATACATGGGAAAATCCCATAAGAGGAAAATTCCACTTAGGGTTAGGGTTAGCGCACCATGAATTCAGAGAGGAAAATGGACACCACCAACAAACTCAGAGTCTTTCGGTATGGTTAGGAGGGCACTTCCTTTTTTAGGCTGCCCTATCTATGTTTCCTGGTAAAATACATGGGAAATTCCCATAGGAGGAAAATTCCACTTAGGGTTACGGTTAGGTCACCATTAACTCAGAGAGGAAAATGGACACCGCCAACAAACTCAGTGGCCTTGGGTATGGCTAAGAGGGCACTTACTTTTCTAGGCTGCCCTATCTATGTTTCCTGGTAAAATACATGGGAAAATCCCATAGGAGGAAAAATTCACTTAGGGATAGGGTTACTGCACCATGAACTCATAGAGCAAAATGGTCACAAGCAACAAACTCCGAGTGCTTGAGTATGGTTAGGAGGGCACTTACTTTTCTAGGCTGCCCTGTATATGTTTCCTGGTAAAATACATGGAAAAATCCCATAAGAGGAAAATTCCACTTAGGGTTCGGGTTAGGACACCATGAATTCAGAGAGGAAAATGGACACCACCAACAAACTCAGAGTCTTTGGGTATGGTTAGGAGGGCACTTCCTTTTTAGGCTGCCCTATCTATGTTTCCTGGTAAAATACATGGGAAATGCCCATAGGAGGAAAATTCCACTAAGGCTTAGGGTTAGGGCACCATGAACTTACAGAGGAAAATGGACACCGCCAACAAACTCAGAGTCTTTGGGTATGGTTAGGAGGGCACTTCCTTTTTTAGGCTGCCCTATTATGTTTCCTGGTAAAATACATGGGAAAATCCCATAGCAGGAAAACTCCACTTAGGGGTGGGGTTAGGGCACCATGAACTCATAGAGCAATCTGACCCGCGAGCAACAACTCCGAGTCTTAGTTTTGGCTAAGGGGGCACTGCATTTTCTATGGCTGCCCTATCTAAATTTTCTTGGTAAAATAATGGGAAATCCATATAGGAAAATTCCACTGAGGGTTCGGGTTAGGGCACCATGGACTCAGAGAGGAAAAATGGCACCGAGTGCCACAAACTAACTCCGAGTCCCTTGGGTATGGCTAAAGGGCACTTACTTTTCTAGCTGCCCTACATCTATTCTTCCTTGTAAAATACATGGAAAATCCCCATACGGAGGAAGAATTCCTACTTAGGGTATAGGTTGATGCACACATGAACTCCTAGAGCAAAGGACACCCCAGCAAAGTCGGAGTCCTTGGTATGGGCTTAAGGAGGCACTTACTTTTCTAGGCTGCCCTATTCTATGTTTCCTGGTAAAATACATGGAAAAATCCCATAAGAGGAAAATTCCACTTAGGGGTAGGGTTAGGGCACCATGAATTCAGAGAGGAACATGGACACCACCAACAAACTCAGAGTCTTTCGGTATGGTTAGGAGGGCACTTCCTTTTTTAGGCTGCCCTATCTATGTTTCCTGGTAAAATACATGGGAAAATCTCATAGGAGGAAAATTCCACTTAGGGTTACGGTTAGGTCACCATTAACTCAGAGAGGAAAATGGACACCGCCAACAAACTCAGTGGCCTTGGGTATGGCTAAGAGGGCACTTACTTTTCTAGGCTGCTCTATCTATGTTTCCTGGTAAAATACATGGGAAAATCCCATAGCAGGAAAACTCCACTTAGGGTTGGGGTTAGGGCACCATGAACTCATAGAGCAAATCTGACATCAGCAACAAACTCCAAGTCCTTAGTTTTGGCTAAGAGGGCACTGACTTTTCTAAGCTGCCTTATCTATGTTTCCTGGTAAAATACATGGGAAAATCCCATAGGAGTTAAAATCCACTTAGGGTTAGGGTTAGGGCACCATGAACTCAAAGAGCAAAATGGACACCACCAACAAACATGGAGTCCTTGGGTATGGTTAGGAGGGCACTTACTTTTCTAGGCTGCCTTATCTATGTTTCCTAGTAAAATACATGGGAAAATCCCATAGAAGTTAAATTCCACTTAGGGCTAACCCTAAGGCACCATGAACTCATAGAGCAAAATAGACACCAGCAAAAAACTCTGAGTGCTTGCGTATGGCTATGAGGGCCCTTACTTTTCTAGGCTTCCCTATCGATGATTCCTGGTAAAATACATGGGAAAATCCCATAGGAGGAAAATTCCACTTAGGGTTAGGGTTAGTGCACCATGAACTCAGAGAGCAAAATGGACACCGCCAACAAACTCAGTGTCCTTGGGTATGGCTAAGAGGGCACTTACTTTTCTAGGCTGCCCTATCTATGTTTCCTGGTAAAATACATGGGAATATCCCATAGGAGGAAAAATTCACTTAGGGATAGGGTTACTGCACCATGAACTCATAGAGCAAAATGGTCACAAGCAACAAACTCCGAGTGCTTGAGTATGGTTAGGAGGGAACTTACTTTTCTAGGCTGCCCTGTATATGTTTCCTGGTAAAATACATGGAAAAATCCCATAAGAGGAAAATTCCACTTAGGGTTAGGGTTAGGGCACCATGAACTCAGAGATGAAAATGGACACCGCCAACAAACTCAGTGTCCTTGGGTATAGCTAAGAGGGCACTTACTTTTCTAGGCTGCCCTATCTATGTTTCCTGGTAAAATACATGGGAAAATCCCATAGGAGGAAAAATTCACTTAGGGATAGGGTTAGGGCACCATGAACTCATAGAGCAAAATGGTCACAAGCAACAAACTCCGAGTGCTTGAGTATGGTTAGTAGGGCACTTACTTTTCTAGGCTGCCCTGTATATGTTTCCTTGTAAAATACATGGAAAAATCCCATAAGAGGAAAATTCCACTTAGGGTTAGGGTTAGCGCACCATGAATTCAGAGAGGAAAATGGACACTACCCACAAACTCAGAGTCTTTCGGTATGGTTAGGAGGGCACTTCCTTTTTTAGGCTGCCCTATCTATGTTTCCTGGTAAAATACATGGGAAAATCTCATAGGAGGAAAATTCCACTTAGGGTTACGGTTAGGTCACCATTAACTCAGAGAGGAAAATGGACACCGCCAACAAACTCAGTGTCCTTGGGTATGGCTAAGAGGGCACTTACTTTTCTAGGCTGCTCTCTCTATGTTTCCTGGTAAAATACATGGGAAAATCCCATAGCAGGAAAACTCCACTTAGGGTTGGGGTTAGGGCACCATGAACTCATAGAGCAAATCTGACACCAGCAACAAACTCCAAGTCCTTAGTTTTGGCTAAGAGGGCACTGACTTTTCTAAGCTGCCTTTTCTATGTTTCCTGGTAAAATACATGGGAAAATCCCATAGGAGTTAAAATCCACTTAGGGTTGGGATTAGGGCACCATGAACTCATAGAGCAAATCTGACACCAGCAACAAACTCCGAGTCCTTGGTTTTGGCTAAGAGGGCACTGACTTTTCTAGGCTTCCCTATCTATTTTTCTTGGTAAAATACGTGGCAAAATCCCATAGGAGGAAAATTCCTCTTAGGGTTAGGGCACCATGAACTCATAGAGCAAAATGGACACCACCGACAAACATGGAGTCCTTGATATGGTTAGGAGGGCACTTACCTTTCTATGCTGCCCTATCTATGTTTCCTGGTAAAATACATGGGAAAATCCCATAGGAGGAACATTCCACTTAGGGTTAGGGTGAGGGCACCATGAACTCAGAGAGGAAAATGGACACCGCCAACAAACTCAGAGTCTTTGGGTATGGTTAGGAGGGCACTTACTTTTCTAAGCTGCCCTATCTATGTTTCCTGGTAAAATACATGGGAAAATCTTATAGGAGGAAAATTCCACTTATCGTTAGGGTTAGGGCACCATGAACTGATAGAGCAAAATGGACATCAGCAACAAACTCCGAGTGCTTGGGTATGGTTAGGAGGGCACTTACCTTTCTATGCTGCCCTATCTATGTTTCCTGGTAAAATACATAGGAAAACCTTATAGGAGGAAATTTCCACTTAGCGTTAGGGTTAGGGCACCATGAACTCATAGAGCAAAATGGACACCACTAACAAACATGGAGTCCTTGGGTATGGTTAGGAGGGCACTTACTTTACTAGGCTGCCTTATCTATGTTTCCTAGTAAAATACATGGGAAAATCCCATAGGAGGAAAATTCCACTTAGGGTTACGGTTAGGGCACCATGAACTCATAGAGCAAAATGGACACCACCAACAAAC